>NC_057423.1:15763215-15914136 GCF_019457755.1 Venturia canescens | reverse complement strand
TATTTTTTATTTTTTTTTATCTTTCGATCGCGACCTCTACGAACTCTGTAGCTTAACGCATTGAAAAGATATTAATTATTTATTTTTTAATTTCATCAAAAAATGTTGCATTTTTTCGCACACATTTTTGATGTTTATTTGTTTTTTCTTTAGTGACAAATCTGGTGCCATAATACATTTTATATATCTATATATTTTTTTCTGGTGCCATAATACAAATTGTATACCTATATATTTCCATG
This sequence comes from Venturia canescens, assembly GCF_019457755.1. Classification (NCBI taxonomy): domain Eukaryota; kingdom Metazoa; phylum Arthropoda; class Insecta; order Hymenoptera; family Ichneumonidae; genus Venturia; species Venturia canescens. The sequence continues at coordinate 15,913,894 of NC_057423.1, read as the reverse complement.
AATCTGTTCATGCTTCAAAAATTTGGAAAGTAACAGTTCCCCGTTGTATTCAAAATTTAAGCTGTCAATTTCACGAAATGTTATCGAATCATTCAGGGATTAAAGGATACCACATGTTCGTTTTACTAAAAAATCTGAGTCACGTATTGTGGCCGAATCTTTTTTTTTTAATGTTCTTTTAGTAGGTATGATGCTATCGAGTAAATCGTTGGATAGGGCTTTTTTTTACTCGTGCTTATCGTTGATGATAAGCATTGGAGTGAATTTAAGTGAAGAATGCGCCAAATGTACATTCGTACATTCTTTATTTTTTGTATGAGCAAAGCTTGCAGGAAAAAAATAGTTACGCGCGTCATCGTACGAGGTTAGAATGATGTGTCGGTGCATACGCAGTAGAGAAACGATCTCAACCCCTTTTCACCAAGGGCCCAAGCAAAATCCATCTCTCGTAGGTGGCTTGATAGTTTTCGATTTCTAGGTCGACGGCTCCATGGTTTTTGATGTCCAGATCGACGGCTCCATAGTTTTCGATGTCTAGGTCGACGACTGCAAGGTTTTCGACATTTAAGTCGGCGCCTCCATAGTTTTCGATGTCCAGATATATTTCTTCATGGTTTTCAATGTCTAGGTATATTTTTTTCCATTGTTTCCGTAATCCAGGTCGTCGGCGCTATAGTTTTTAATGTCTAGGTATACTTCTCCATGTTTTTCGATGTCTAGGCATATTTCTCCATGGTTTTTCATGTCCAGGTATAGTTCTCCATAGTTTTCGCTATCCCGGTCGACGGTTCCATAATTTTTCATGTCTAGCTATGTTTCTCTACGGTTTGCGATGTCTAGGTTGACGGATCCATGGTTTTCAAAGTTTGGGTCGATAGCTCTATAGTTTTCGATGTACAGATCGACGGCTCCACAGTTTTTGATGTCTAGGTATTTTCCCCGTAGCTTTCGATGTCGAGGTCGATGACTCAATGGATTTCGATGTCTGGATATATTTCATCATGGTTATCGATATCCTGATCGAAGACTCCATGGTCTTCAATAACAGGGGAGATTTCAAGAACCCAGAATATCGTGAATAAATATCACCGGACACTGATAAACATGAAACTGTCAATCTAGATACTGGAACCTAATGAAACATGGAAACGTCCTCTCAAACATCGAAAAACAATGACAATAACAGTGTTAACATGGTAATCATTGAGGGATTGTTCTCGACCCCATAAACTATGGCGACCTAAATATCGAAAACTATGGAGCCGTTGACCTCGTCATCGAAAGCCGTAGAGAAATATAACTAGACATCAAAAACTCTTGAGAAATATACCTGGACATCGAAAACTATGGAGCCATCCCCCTGTACTCCTGTTTATTCTTATTGAACTGCTTCAACATTGGTGGGCTTGAAGACACTGTTGCAATAAAAGTAGCGCTGCAGCGCTACAAGAAAACTATTCACACGCTTAACCCTCTCGGACCATATGTTGCTTCTACGCAACACGCGCTTCCAGGCCCAATGAAACTGCATCGGTCGGGGTTCTAACTGCCTATTTCAATCACGCAAGGTTAGATTGCACCTTAGATACTCCTAAACCAAGAGATAAACTGCTTTAACTCATCGAAATATCAATATGAAGTCGGCGTTTCATGTTGAGTTGGCGTTGTGTGAAAAGGTGCTTTAGTTATCGCAAAAGAAAAGTGGGTATAAATTTTTTTTTCGTACTCCAAATGTTATTTCCTTTCAAAGGGAAGCTAATATGATGTATTTAAGGTATTCGGTGCTAGATTCATTCGTAAATTTTCCTGATTTTGCTCCCCAAGGACCTGGTGCTGAGCGCAGCGAACATTCAAAAATTCATATTTCCCAACAAAAAAACCGAAATGTCACAATGGATTCGGAAACTAGAAAGTATTTTGAGATAAAATTATGAAAAGAATCATTTTCCGTCAACGCGAAATAGGTCTCGGTCTGAGAGGGTTAATCGCACGGAATGCACCCTAGTTCGGAATAAATTTTCAAATAAAATGTATTGTGTATGATATAAATATTGAATCCAAACGGAAATGTGTAGAATTGAATTGAATATTATAGATGGGTATATTTGTTGAATATATCTATTTTTACAATAATTCAATTTAACACATTACATTTTTGATTCTTTATTCAATTCTCATGGAAAACATTTTATTTAATAACAAATGAAGAATTTATATTCGTCTACAATATTTGTTTGATTATATTCTCAGATTTCAATTCCCGACACATTCCATTTTCGTTTCATTTGTTATATCATATGGAAAACATTTTATTCAATAATTCACGAGAAATTGGTTTTTTAATATCCTTTTACATTTTAAAGGAGATTTAAATAAATAAATAAATCCATGCCTCTGCATCTTTGTCATGGCGACAATTTTCATCAGCTCTCCAAAATTGAATATTATCAGATTTGTAGATGATCATTATCATTGTCATTATGCTATTTTATCAAAAATTGGATAGATTCCATTGAAAAATATAAATAAAATAACCCAAGATAGGAGTGACGAATAAGATCAAGGACTACAAAAATATCTACCGAAGAAGCAAACGCATTGTATGGAAAAACACTAAGAAGAAAGTTTAATTCTAGTCAAGGGCTCGACGCATTGAGAACATTTCTGGTGATCTGAAAAGAAAATGATGATAGAGATCTTTCGATTGTAATTGCATACGTACAGGCTGGTGACAATGGTTTTGAAATTCTCAGACTTTTGGATACTTCTATAAAAAAAATGTTAATAATGCCTGTGCTGCGTGTTCTGCCATGTAGTTTATAGTTGTCAAGTAAGCAGAAAAATGTTCATTATTGACTTGAATTTAAAGAGAACTTTTAAAAGTCTTACGACTATTGGATGGAATCAAATCATTTGAAATGTCATTTATGATTAAAAGATTTTCTGATAAACGTTTTTCCAAAGTAAAACAGTAATTGCATGTTTTCGATTGCAGAATCTTGTAACAATACGAGCCGCTACCGCGTCCCTTGATCCCCAGTGCTGATAAATGTGGAAGAGGCTTGTCGCAGCTTCACTATTTCTCATTCGTCATTTATTCATGGTATGCTATCGAGTCAGAGCAATGTCAGATGGTTCCGCTTGGTGGTATTTTTCATTTCACACAGAAGTTTTGGAGACTTTGTCGTAACGAACCAAGCTCATGGATTCCCAAAGTATTAGAACTTGTTACGTACACTTTATACTCGCTTTTCTTGTGGAAGGTCATTCCTCGGTCATTCGAGCTTTACTCGACGGACAGGGAATTATTTCTTGTATTTTCCTCGAGTTGACATATTATTTTCACACCACCGTTCATGTCGTCCTCGACACCGCGAAATCTTGGGTTTTTGAAAATTCAGCCGTAGCAAAACTAATGCGTGTTTTTTTTTCGTTTCCGGTCTTGCAGAGTCTTGTTTCGCGGTACAATAATAGGAAGGGACCCGGAAATTTGCCTGGTTCAAAAGCAAAACAGGCAAATGAACCGGCAAAGATTTTGTTGATCCGAAAGAAGGAGTGATAAAAACGTTGTATTCATCATTTTTAATCATTACCTTTTGATAAAACATCCTAAAACAGAATATAAACTGCACAACTGATAAACTCGTTTAGCGTCATGTTCAATTTTAATTAAAATTCTACAGTCAATTGATTTCTGAAGGAATATTCAAGTTTCAATTCGATTTTTTGACGTCGATAGATTTTGCAGTGGAAAGGGTGCACAATTTCCTAATAATACTTTTAACTTCAAACCGATACGGGGTGATTTTCTACGATCGCAATATTGGTACATCTGTTCGGAAGAACAAAATCAATTGGTCAACACGGCTTTACAAAGTCTCGGGCGCCTCATGGAAATATTCCAAGCTTTTGGACCTCATAATAAAAATTCTCATCGCTTGTCCAGATTGTGTGAAATCTCAACTGATTCATACCAAGACATTCCTTGAGCCAGGGGCTTCAAATATATAAGTGGATACTGACAATGAGATTCATGGGTCACTTGTGAGAATCGAAAAATCCGGAATATTGTCTGAAACCTTGTTTATCAGAACTTTCGAAAAACACGAGAAACATTCTAGATTTAGGTCAACAAAATTTTGCTCAACGACCATTTTTCGCAATTTTCACCTATTTTCATGGTATTTTGGAATTCGGCTTCAGCATGTCAAAATAAATATATAGAGAGAGATGGGTGTAGTTGAATATATAAACTGCTTTATTGGGTGATCAGATGTTTCAATTTTATGATAATTATTTCAATTTTTCAATATATCCCATAAAATTTCAGATTTCGAGTACACAAAAAGTCGTCAAATAAACCTGAAACACAGCACGAATGCTGTAAAAAAACTAGAGACAAGTACATTTATGCCCTGTGGGAAGTCATCTGTAAAATCATGGAAATCAATGGTCGTAAGACTTTAAATCCAAGAAACAAAACGTTGTTAAATAAATGCAGAAGTTGCCGAGCACATCGCACTACGAACAAAAGAATTACAAAAGAAGAAAAATAGGACACAACAAATTACAACCACAAAGAATACAAAGACAAAACATTACAAAAACAAATTGCGACTAAAAAAAAATTAAGATCATAAAAATTAAAAAAAAATTACCCACGGAAAAAATTATATACCAAAAAATTGAAACAAAAAAAATTTGGCCGTTGTACTTGGCGTTTTTTTTTCTAGCTAATATTATCTAATTTACCTGTATCTTATACTCACAAATTCGAAAGTCGAGTAAAACGTCAAATTTTTTTTGTTTCAATTTTTTGGTATATAATTTTTTCCATGGGTAATTTTTTTTTAATTTTTATGATCTTAATTTTCTTTTAGTCGCAATTTGTTTTTGTAATGTTTTGTCTTCGTATTCTTTGTGGTTGTAATTTGTTGTGTCCTATTTTTCTGCTTTTGTAATTCTTTTGTTCGTAGTGCGATGTGCTCGGCAACTTCTGCATTTATTTAACAACGTTTTGTTTCTTGGATTTAAAGTCTTACGACCATTGATTTCCATGATTTTACAGATGACTTCCCACAGGGCATAAATGTACTTGTCTCTAGTTTTTTTACAGCATTCGTGCTGTGTTTCAGGTTTATATATTTACCATACAAACAGCAGTACATTTTTGAAAAATAGTAGCACATGCTGTACAAAACCTTTCCATATGAATTTTCGTATTTATAAATGTAATTTTTAAAGAAAAATATATTTTCAGCTCATTCAAAAGAACTATTTTCAATTGTGTTGAACCAGCTTTCAATTTTTATGAATTTTATCTTTGGACTTGGTTTAATACTTTTTTTTTCATCACGTGAAACTTAATCATTTTTCAATCGTGTATAATGCAGTTTGAATTGAGCTTATATGAAATATTAAAAGGTGCGTTAATATCTTCTCATTTCTTTGTATGGTAACAATAATGGTGCAAGGATGAGGGTGTAAGACCACTTGACGGACTATGAACAGTGTGAAAGTTGGAATTTTAGGTTTTTTTAAATTTTATTTTATAAATAAAATTTGGTTAGATGGGTTTAAATAAAACCTTGTTCACATCTTTTACACACTCAGAAGTACTGGAAAAATTTTGTTTTTAATTAGTTCTATGGTATTTTTTTGTACAATGGTATGTCGAAAATAGCACTCATGGAGTCGGTGTTGACAACAAATCTCAAAAATGGATCTTCTCAGGACGAAAAACCAAAAAGATTCTTAAAATATATGAGGTATTCTAGTCCAAATGTGACCCTGGATCCTTTCGGATTTCTTTGATTTTTTTTACATGCTCACATTGAGTCTTAAAAACATCCTCATCATAGTTTTAAAGTGTTCCGAACCTCCCTCATTTCTGAACAAAAAATTTTTCGAAAAAAAACGTCATGTTTTACAAATCTGAAAAAGTTCTAAAAACGCCGTGATAGTTTATAAAAAATTTTAAGCCATCACCCGCAGTGGGCAGATTATTTTTTCGGTGTTTTACAAGCTATTAACGTTCTTGAAATAGCAGAAATTTTCCAAATAGTTCACCCTCAGCTGATACTGAAATATTTTGGTGCTCAATTTAATTTCGTTCATGATTTTCGAATAATCCAATACGAATTATAAACCTTAAAATGAGCGTAATGGATACGTGATGCCTGAATAATGCTCCACAACATGATATAGAGTCTGGAGTTCTTTATGTTTTTTTTTTTCAAAATAGGTATAAAAAATTCTATTTGTAGTATAATTAATTATAATTATTAAGTCAGATTAATTCACGAGAAATAGGTTTTTATCGCAGATTGGGTGTGCGTGAAGGAAGTCATATTACTTGAAGTTTGTTACTTGAAGAATGTTTTAGACCTGACATCACCAGCATGAATGCTGTTAAAAACTAGAGACAAGTACATTAATGTTTTTTGAGCAGTCACCTGTAAAATCATGGAAATCAATGATTGAAAGACTTTTCATTCAAGAAAGAAAACGTTTTCAAATATATACAAAAGTTGCCAAGTACATCGGATTACGAACATGATTATGATTCCATTTTTCAAAAAATGCACTGCTGTTTACATGGTAAATATATGTTCGATTCTATACAACTGTACTGAAAACTTCGTAAAATAGCCTTAAAAAAAAATTAGATACACTGCATCATACATTTTTCAATGTCAAAGCACTTGGAGTTGTGTGATCTTCGGCAGGCTGTAAAGAGTGATAGAAGTTCGGGCCAAGAAATTCCTCGAAGCGTGTCTTTCTAGATATAAAGAACTACTCTCACCTAAATTTTTGTGAACTTCGGAGTTGATAGAAATCCGTGGTGCACGGTCAAAGTTCGCGATTTTTCGTAAAATTTCAAAAAAGACCAACTTTGGAATGATATCTCTCTAGGCTTCTTCGCGCAATCCAAATTTTCGGCATGACTCGCTTGAAAGGTATGAAAAACGAAAAAAATGAACCATATTAGAAGTCAATTAAGCTAGAAACAAGCCTGTAGCATCAATTTGAAAATGGTCATTTTATTGAAATTTTCAATTCATTTAACGTGATCACAATGAAAGGCCTCTTGATCTGGACGATTGGACCACGTTTTTCTATAATCTAGATGGTATACTAAAGGAAATGGAACCAGTATTACTTGACTTGAACGTAAAGTTTTTGTAAACCATCATCTTAAAAAAAGGCAAAAAATGGTCATTTTTTTATATTTATAGGGTTCGTTCTGGTGACCTTGAGCACTTAGAGACTTGAAATTTGGTATTTGGGGATAGTTTTTAAGGTACTTCAAAGTACCTAAGTTTGAGAAAAATCGAAAGACCCCTCCCGAGAAATTGAGCGAAATCCAATGGATCTACTCATATATTTTATATATATTCAATGTATAATGAAAAAATAGTAGAAGCCCTTGAAAGTTGAAAATAAGATGTTGTTTATTTGAGCAGAGTTTAGTATTCATACGTACATGATGTAAGCTAAAACTTGTCAGAGTAAAACGACATCTCTTAGTTAGTTGGAGATCTATTTTGGAAACAATAATGACTGGAGGTTTTTTCAAAAGCGATGAATGCTATATAAATCGTTCATGAAATACTAAACTTTAGAAGTTTCCGAAATGTTATACAGAAAAGCTCCAGTCATTGTTTAGAACCGTCGAAAAATCTGGAGCTGGCCAGACTACAACACCATCTTATACTTTTTTATTATCTGGAATAAAAATTTTTATAATTCTATGAGACACTGGAAGCTTTGGGAAGATATATTGAAACACTCGAGTCAACATTCAGAATTATTGACTAAACTAGAAATGAGTATGACACCATCACATGGTTGAAGTTTCCTTTTCTCTACATTAATAAATGAATAAACTACACGAATTTCTGCAGGCTAGAACTATTTGAAAAATTATACAGGAACACTCTAGTCATCATTTAGAATCTACGAATGAACTGGAACTGGTCAGACTACGATAACATCTTATATTTGAAGTTTATTTTGATCTACAACAAATATTTTTATAATTCCATGAGGCGCTGGAGGCTAAAAATCTTCAGAAAGATGTAGAGAAACACTCCAGTCATCATTCGGCACAATTCCGTAGATTGGAACTCGCCAGAGTAGGAAAGTATCTCGTGGTTGAAGTTAATTCTTTTCAACAATGATAACTTACTGAGTTTCATGAAACGCTAAAGGCTACAATTAGTAAATTTATACAAAACCTTTCTAGACATCATTGAGAACCATTAAATAAACAGGAACTCATTAGAATATGACAGTACCTCATAGTTGAAGTATCCTTTTACGTAAATGGAAATTAAACTGAAATGATTAAATTTTACGAATTGCTAAACGCTAGAACGCTCCGAAATGTTATACAGGAACGTTCCAGTCATTCTTCGGAACCATTGAACAAACTGAAACTGGTCAGACTACGACAACATTTTATAGTTTTTTTTTACCTACATTAATCATTATTAAATTTCACGAAGAACTAAACGGTACAACTCTCCGAAATGTTATCCAGAAACGCTATAGTTATTGTTCAGAACGATTGAATGAACTGGAACTCATTAGAATATGACAGCATCTCTTAGTTGGAGTATCCTTTTACCTACAGTAATCATTTGTTAAATTTCACGAAAGACTAAACTCTACCACTCTCTGAAATGTTATACAGAAACGCTCCACTCATTCTTCAGAACCATTGAATAAACTGGAACTGGTCAGACTATGGCAGCATCTTGGTTCAAGTATTTTTATCAAAAATAGTAATTTTAATAATTCCATGAAGCGCTGGAGGCTAGAACTTTGTGAAGATATATCTCCAAAAAGCGTTGGTACAGATACAGTCCAGTCATCATTCTGAACCATTGAGTGAACTGGAACTCGCACGATTATGACAGCATCTCATGATTAAAGTTTCTTTCTATCAACAACAATAATGTAGTAAACGTCACGAAATGCTAAAAGCTAGAATACTTTAAAAAGTAATACAAGAACACTTCAGTCACTATTCATAACCATTAGATAAACTGGAACTCGTAAGAGTATGACAGCGTCTCGTGGTTAGAGTTTCCCTTTATTCATAATCATCGTTTATTAAAATGCATGAAATGCTCAAGGCTAGAAGACGTTGAAAAGTTATACAGGACCACTCGAGTCGCTATTCAAACCATTAAATAAACTAGAACTAATTAGAATATGACAGCATGACGTTCCAGTCATCATTTAGAATCCGTTGGATAAACTGGAACTCCTACGAGTATGATAGCATCTCATGGTTGAAGTTTCTTTTTATCACCAACGATAATTTTAAAAATTCTGTGATGCGCTGGAGGCTAGAAATTTGGAAGATTATACAGGAATACTCCAGTCACTATCTAAAACCATTAATTGAATTAAAACTCACTAGAGTATGACAGCATCCCATCGTTGGAGTTTCCTTTCACGTATTGATTAAATTTCGCGAATTGTTAAAGGCTAGAACTCGCCGAAAGTTATATAGAAACGCTCTATTTATTGTTCAGAACCATTGAATGAACTGGAGCTCATCTAAGTACAATAGAATGTCTCGGTTAAAGTTTTATCTTATCAACAATAATAACACCGGCACACAAAACAAAACTGGTCAGTGCCTAGAATCGTACCCATCAACCTCTTCGTAATTTAGCCTGCTGAATCTGAATCTAAGATTGGATTGGCTGATACATACCAGAAACTTTGAGTAAATTCCAAAATACTGCAAAAATAGAAAAAAATCGCTGTTTCAAGCATGATAAAAGTTGTCCTCGGACTTAATCGGGGATGCATTTTATGTAATTTGATGCACTGAATCTGAATATAAGATTGGATTGGCCGATCCATACCAAAAACTTTGAATACATTTCAAAAAATTGCAACAATGGCAAAAAATCGCTGTTTCAAGCATGGTAAAAGTTGTCCTCGACCATAATTGGTGATTCATTTTATGCAATTTTATACGCTGAACCTGAATCTAAGGTCGGATTGGCCGATACATACCAAAAACTTTGAATACATTTCAAAAAATTGCAAAAATGGCAAAAAATCGCTGTTTCAAGCATGATAAAAGTTGTCCTCGACCTTAATTGGGTATTCATTTTATGTAATTTGATGCGCTAAATTCGAATCTAATGTTGGATTGGCCGATACATACCAAAAACTTTGAATACATTTCAAAAAATTGCAAAAATGGCAAAAAATCGCTGTTTCAAGCATGATAAAAGTTGTCCTCGACCTTAATTGGGTATTCATTTTATGCAATTTTATACGCTAAACCTGAATCTAAGGTCGGATTGGCCGATACATACCAAAAACTTTGCGTTAATTCCAAAAACCAGCAAAAATGGCAAAAAATCGCTGTTTTAAGCATGATAAAAGTTGTTCACGACCTTAATAGGGGATTCATTTTATGTAATTTTATGCACTGAATCTGAATCTATGGTCGGATTAGCCGATACATACCAAAAACTTTAAGTAAATTCCAAAAAACAGCAAAAATTGGAAAAAAATACTGTTTCAAGCGTGATAAAAGTTGTTCTCGACCTTAATGGAGGTTTCATTTTATGCAATTTTATGCGCTAAACCTGAATCTAAAATCGCATTGGCCGATACATACTAAAAACTTTGCGTTAATTCCAAAAACCAGCAAAAATGATAAAAAATCGCTGTTTCAAGCGTGATAAAAGTTGTCCTCGACCTTAACCGGGGATGCATTTTATGTAATTTGATGCGCTGAATCTGAATCTAAGCTTGGATTGGCTGATACGCCCCAAAAATTTCGAGTAAATTCTAAACAACAGCAAAAACTGCGAAAAATCTCTGTTAACAGCATAATAAAAGTTGTCTTTAACCTAACACGGCGGTGTTTTTTATGTAATTTGACGCACTGAATTTGTATCTGAGGTTCGATTGGCCCACACACCCCAAAATAGTGAGTAAAATGCAAACATCGCTATAAAAATGGGTCAAAGTCGCCAACATGGGTATGGAAAAAGTTTTAGTGATGCAGATCGAGTACGCTGCATTTGTATTTTGATGCGCTGAAACCGAAACTGGTTATCGATTTAACTCGTACTTCTCCAAAATTTTGCTTTCTAGGAAAAAACTGGCTAAAATTGTTCTTTACGAATTTCGAGCAACTCAATCCGAATGCGGTTGCTAGTAGTCCCGAGAATGCATACTTCCGCTCGTGAAAAATAACCAAAAATAGCAAAAAAACGTAAAAAAATAGTTTTTTAAATGTTCTAAACATGAATGATTCATCTCGAATCATATACAAAAAAAAGATCTATATAATCTGTATTCAATAAACTAGAAACTGGGGAAGATAGTATAAAAAAGTTTAATATAAAACTACCGCAGGCATGATTGTTCTTTAGTTTGAATTCTGCGTAATTGATTTTTTTTTTTCATTTTCTGTAAGTAACAGGAGAAGATAAAAATTATCACCGATCTTAAACCGCGTTCTTCTCTGTTAACGGATTCTTTTCTCTTCGATCGAGATATGTAGCGGCTTTCTCTTCTTCTTTCTCTCTTTAGCGTCCAGCAAAAATATGCCATTATATTGATATTCCACCTTCCCTGATACCGATTCTCCATTTCACTGATATGTCTTATAAAATCTTTCTTCTTGTTCTTCACTTAGATCTCCAAGGTTTTCAGGAAAATAGTCGAGATGGGAGTGTAGAAAGTGCAGAATGATATTCATCAACCAGCCCACTTTTCTAAAATTTTCCAACAACTCTTCAACTAAATTTTGATAATTGTCACTTTTCGTATTTCCCAGCAAGTTTTAAGAAACGTTTTTGAAACTTTGCCAAGCTTTTTTCTCAGTATCGTTTATTTTTTTTTTATGAAATTTTCGTCTTCAAACAAACTACGAATTTTTGGTCCATCAAATATACCCCCCTAATTCCGCATCCCTCATCGCGGGTAGCTTTTCTCCCAAATACTGGAAACAATTGCCATCTTTGTTCAGAGCTTTTACATATTGCGTTATAAGAACAAGCTTAATGTGAAGTGGAAGTAGTATATCAGCCGATCTGACTCCAGATTCAGATTCAGCGCATCAAATTACATAAAAACAGCCCCGATTAATGTCGATGACAACTTTTATTATGCTTTTAACAGCAATTTTCCACCATTTTTGCTGTTTTTTGGAATTTACTCAATATTTTTGGAGTGCATCGGCCAATCTAACCGTAGATTCAGATTCAGCGCGTCAAATTACATAAAGAACATCTCCGAGTAAGGTCGAGGACAACTTTTATCATGCTTTTAACAGCGGTTTTCCGCCATTTTTGCGGTTTTTTGGAACTTACTCAAAATTTTGGAGGTATATTGGCCAATCCGGTTCCGGATTCGCATTCAGCGGGCCAAAATATATAGATATTGATGGGTCTGGTTCTAGGTTTTAACCACTTTTTTTTTGTGTGACGGTGTACTTTTAATAATTCTATAAAGTGCTGGAGGCTAGAACTCTTTGAAAGGGTATACAAAAACACCTCAGTCATCATGAAGAACTATTAAATCAACTGGATCTCGTACGAATACGACAGTATCTCATGGATGAAGTTTCTTTTAATTAACAACAATAATGTAGTACATTTAACGGAATTAACAAAGACTAGAATACTTCGAAAAGTTATACCAGAACACACCAGTCACTATTCAAAACCATAAAATGCTGGCATATGTTTCGAAGTTGAAGTATCCTTCTACCGGGAATAATCATTTATTCAATTTTACGAAATGCTAAACTCTAGAACTCTCTGAAATGTTATACAGAAACACTCCAGTCATTCTTCAGAATCATTGAATAAACTGGAACTGGTTAGACTATGACAGCATTTTATAGTTGAAGTTTCTTTTTATCAATAATAATAATTTTAATAATTCCATAAAGCGCTGGAGGCTAGAACTTTTTGGAAAAATATACAGAAACACTCCAGTCATCATTCAGAACCATTGAGTGAACTGGAACTCGTACGATTATGACAGCATCTCATGGTTAAAGTTTCTTTTTATCATCGACGATAATTTTAATAATTCTATAAAGAAGAACTGAATAAACTGGCACACGTACAGGTACGACAGCATCTCATGGTTGAAGTTTTCTCTTATTTATAGTAATATTTCATTTAATTTCACGAAATGCTAAAGGCTGAAACTCTTTGGAAAGTTATACAGTAACACTCCAGTCATGATTTAAACCGTTGAATAAACTGGAACTCGTCAGAGCACGGTAGCATCTCATTGGCAGAATTCAACGAATATTTAATTGCAACGACCAGCTTACTGGGCAATAATACGAGCCCCGGGATAGGTCGTTATGATTAAGCATTTTCAATCGATGCTGTCAACCTTCTCCAATTGGTTTATAAAAACTTCAACCCATCCAAAGCTCACGAACAAATCTAAAATCACATACCATTGCAGCAAGCTTGAAGGAAGAACAAAACCAATTTTTAGCACTACTCATTCTGAATTAGAAACAGTCCTCATTCAGATATTTTCACGTTCTAGTTTCAAAATAATTTCTATCAAAACAAACCTGGAAATTCAAATCAGAAATCGAAAGGAAGTCGAAAAAATCGAGAAAATTTCTCTGTTCATTTCCTCTATCTTTACGAATATGAACCGGTTCTCAAAAAAATGTTTGTTTTTTTTAGTAGAAATCTATACTATACAAATTACGATAAATTTTTCATGAGATCAAAGATCTCAATTCAATCTGTGGTTCGACCAAAAAAATGATCAGTAACGGCTATCGTTTAAACTGATCGCTCGATGGGGAAAAAAACTAATAAATCACGTAAGTATATATAAGTATGCTGAATTTGTCAGTTTTGAAATCGTGTTTTGTTCAATGTTGTTACGATTTTTCACCAATCAATTTCTAGGCGTTTAATTTTTTTTATCAAGGCTGTAATGGAGGAATTCTCTGTCAAACCGGCTACTTTTTAACCTCATAACGGGTTATACTTTTTTGATATAACTTCATAACGGGTTATATCAAAGTACTACTAAAAGGCACTCTATGTGAATTTTTTCAGATTTTTAAATTCATTATTTTAGAAAATACCGTTTATTTTTCAAATGAATATATCTCGGAAACTTTTGAAAAAAAAATGTTTTCACATGAAAGGTGTAGTTTCGTGTTAGCTTTTGAACGGACGACTCGAAATAATTTTTACGTTGTGGTAACGATAACTTTTTACTGAAAGAGGGGGAATTATTTTTTTATTCAGAATCAGCCATTTTTTTCTGGCTGGAAAAATTACAGAGTCTTTCAGTATTTTTGACGAACTCGCGAAAAAATCGCCAGAGTGGTGCGGATTAAAGTACCGGTATGAAAAAATTAATTTGTGTGATTTCATTTTTTACCCTAGAGCCTCTGTCCGTGCCACTCTGGCGATTATTTTGCAATATCGTCAAACAAATTGGAAAACTCTGTAATTTTTTCAGCCAAAAAAATGACTGTTTCTGAATAAAAAAAATAATTCTCCCTTTTTTCGTAAAAAATCATAGTTACTAGAACGTAAAAATTATTTTTAGTCGTCCGCTCAAAAGCTAACACGAATAAAACTACAACTTTTATGTGAAAAAATTTTCTTTTAGTTACTCCAAGTTTCTGAGATATATTCATTTGAAAAAAAAAACGGTATTTTCTGATATTATGAATTTAAAAATCTGAAATAACTCACATAGAGTAGTAGTAAGTTTTAGTTCGACAAAGAATCCCTCAATGGTAAATTGCATGCATAAATATTTAACGATAATTGATTCGGGAGAGAATACTCATAAAAAAACGCATTCATTTTGAAGCTGATTGTTAGAGCAAGAGTAAATTTTGCCACGATACATATAGAGTAAGACTTATGTATTAAGCGACAGAGCTGTCTGGCACTATTTCTGTCGTTGGTTACGGCATTCCGATGCCTCATTCATTCGAAGAAATTAGTGAATTATCTATCAGTTCTCGAAAAGTTTGATCAACCAACCAAAAAAAAAAAATTTTACATAGCATTGAAATCAAAAAAATTTTTTTTTTTTTGCAATCAATAAATGAAAAATTGATACTGTATAATGAAATTATAATCGAATAGATCGATTTAGAACTTTTATCATTTGACTCGTATGGAGAATGGAGACTTAAATAATGATTTTAACCATTCAACGACCCTGCAGACAGCGAAGCGCTGCATTGCATTAGATGATAGGCGGTAGCAGCACCGATTAGGCTCAGCGCTGCAGCGTTCGACGCCACAGAGCGTACACACCGTGCCGGCACTGTGCAGTCTCGGCAACATCTATGCTTGCATCATGTGACGCTTGTGTGCTGTTGCCGTGCCGCTTCTGAAGTGTATGCGAATGCAGCACGTAACGGCACGGTATAAGCACGCCGTGCCGTTACACCGTGGCGTTAGAAATCAGTCATGTTCGGACAGACATAACGCGTATGTAACGGCACGCGTACCGTGCCGCGCAGTCACCGTGCCGTCACCGTGCTGGAAACTGTCTATCTGGGGATGGGGTGAAAACAAGGATTGGAGAGGGCAGAGCCAAACTGAATATCAAGCAAAATATGGGGATGTTTAAAAATAATGATATGACAAGATGTAAATTAGAAAACATTTATTCAATTAAAGTTACTAATATCATTCTAACAGTTGCGTGTATTTTAGTTCTATTTATTCGTATATATAACCTTGACATATAACCACGCCACTAACGATATATTCGCACTGGACAATATTTCTCATACTCTGGTTTAATTGAAGGATTATATCAGTTAACACTTATTTCCAATCGAACGAAATAATGAAATCTTGAAAAGTTTCGTTGACATATGCATCGCGCATTTTTTATATTCTTTTTCACACACACATCACAGACTACATTTAAGCGGCCGCTTTGATACCGGTTTAATATATCACAAATAACAACATAAATAGTAATCTGCACTTCTTTAGATGATGAAAATTATTTTTTTATTTATCCCGCACGCACTTCGTAATGTCGAAACTCTATTATTACGATCAAAAACTGACACATGGTTTGTACTCATATATATATATTGAGACGATCCAGACGGGTCGATAAAATAGTTTTCGGACGTACCGATTAAGTAGAGCGCGGTGCGACAATCAATCAATCGAGGCGCCAGCGCCTGGGCTCGCGTATCGACCCACCTCGCATCGATCATACACGTTAACTATCTCGTTAAAATTCACTTAAATAAATTCAATCGTCTGACATGAAAATATTTGAAACTTAAGAAAGAATTAGGGAAAATTAGGAAGGTGGAAATCTCACAGTAAAAGCACTTACAAATTGAAGAAATTTTACAATATCAAACAACTCGGGTAAATTCAAATTCAAATGTACTTCGCGCGCTTCAGAGAACAAGCGCACATTCGCCAATCAAAAGATCCGACCAATGCGAAACTTTCAAGAACAACGAATTAAGAAATCATTCACTGATAATTGGCACAACGAAGTGTCGCGTTTGCGCGTCGCTGAAACTCCGAAAAAAGGCATTGGTTCGAACCAATCGACCAATAGCAAAGAACATACGACACAAAATTTAACCAATCGGGTTATTTAAGAAGGTTTGAGATTAACTTGATTGGTGAATGGGCGTAATTGTCGCAATGCGACAAAATTATTATGATGGTTGGTCGTTGTTTCGCGCGAGTATAAAGAGGCCATGGAAACTGATCTCAGGAGCCAGTCTAGTCCTCATCACGCTAGACCCGCTGTCACTAGCCGATCTCGAGACTCGCAACTCGGATCCGCATTACGCAAACTAGCCGACTCTGGCCTAGGAAACCAGAGCCCGCTTTACGCATAAAAAAGAAATATCGCTCAGGAAGCACCCTTAATCATATACCACCGACTCATGCTGACAGGGTGGGCCCCATTCGATTTCGTTTGGGTTCAGGATTGTCAGTGTGGGGCACCGATCTAGTCAGGAGGGCGGGGATGGTTCGATTTCGTTCCGTCTGAAGATTTCTGGCTAGATTACCTATTCCTTGTCTGCCAAGAGGGAGGTGATCGTTCGGCTTCGTTCGATCAAAAGATTCTTGGTGGATTCCTCTCACTCATGCCAGGAGGGCGGGGACAGTTCGATTTCGTTCTGTCTGAAGATTCCTGGGTGGGTTCTAATCCTTAAAAAAAAATCTCTTTTTGGCTTCTTGAGCTCAAGTAGAGTCCATTTAAAAGTTATTGAACAAACATTTTTTACGAATCCAAATTAATTTGCGAATCAATCAGAACTATCGAATCATTTTGCGAAACACTAAATTTTATTTTCGAAACACTAAATTTTATTCTCGAAACACTAAGTCATTTAGGAAATATAAATTGTATTTGCGAAACACTAAATCATTTACGAAACACTAAATCATTTTGCGAAACATCACATTTCATTTGCGAACATTAAGTCATTTTGCGAAACACTAAATTATCTTGTGAAATATAAATTATTGTGTGAAATATAAATTATTGTTCAAGTCACTATGCGAAAGACTGAAATATTATGATATTCATTTGCGAAACCCTGATCGAGTTATATTGCGAGACATCTGATAGTGTGCAGACTTAGAATCATTTGCGGTAAAAGAAATTAATAGAAAATTATTTTGCGAATCTAAGAATTATTTTAGAAATCATTTAGAATCTATTGGCGAAACATAAATTATCAAGAGCGATTGATGAGGATCAAATTAAATTTATGGCGAACCTTTCTGCGAATGAATAAAAAACATCAATGCGGTCAAATTATTTTGCGACATTTATACTAAAGGTAATTGCGAACTAGAAATCAATTCTTTCATTTTGTTAAATTATTATACGAGGCAGACCTATTTGCGAACTATTAATTTGGAAAGACTTCAAAAGGAAAGGTGCTGAGATTTTGTACCCAAACAACACATCGAAAACAACAAACAAACATTGAATAAAAGTTTTTTTTGGTTTATTTTGACATAACTTTGAGTTGACTCTTGTTTTTCTTTCATACCTGCTCCTTTTATTCATAAGAAGCTCGAATTCACGCGTAACGGGGTGTTCTGTCGCCGTCGTACCGTTACAATATGTATATCGATTGATTTATGACTGCTGTTACCAGCTGTGCTGCGCCGTGTGCTACGTTCTGAAGTTGACGTCATATATATTGTACATTCATAGTCAGTACTGAAATGCACATGCTATATGCTTGCGCATGCCATTTCAAACTTTGATGTAATTGGCCTAGGATTTTTTTCATCGCTCATTGGTTGGAACAAGAATATTCTCACCGGGGATTGGTGATCATGGGGGCCAAGGAGCCTATGCTTGTAGCGGTCAGAGTACACGTATACAGATACGTCGAATCCCCAATGTGTTAGTAACTTTTGCATAATCTTAAGCCCGTGCAAAGTTTTTTCTCAGCAATTACGACACCGATTATGCTGATTTTGGGCTCATTCGACAGAGAACTTCTCAATTAGCTGAAAGTTCAATTTTCAAAGCCGTACAGAACTCATGAGTTTCGTAATTAAAGAAAATCGCATGCCAATTTTACCCCCACCACGGCGAATCGTTTTATTCAGAGAAAATATAGTCTCGGCGAGAGCCTCAGGCTAGCAGACGACAGAGCTGTCAATGTACTTGTCCCGAGACTCTACCGAGTCTCTTGATACAGGGACCATTTGAGCGATCGTACATTTCGGGGTTCCTACATGTACCGTACTGTCGAAAAAGGACCGACGTATATACTTGGATGTAACAGTACATATCGGTACCAAACATGATGTATTTCTCAAAATCAGAAGTCGAGCACATCACGACTTTTAGAATAGCATCTAGCACGTTGTCAGCCATTTCAAATCTCCAGCAAATCAGGAATAAAGATGAAAAATGTACGATAGAGCAGGAGTGAATGCAGTACTGTTCAACAGAAAATCGAATCATTTTCATTAGCACATTTACAATAGTTCTGATAGAACTGTACAACCTTGTAATGGTTATTTTTTCAGGAAGAATTGGAACTCATTTAATTAATGCAATACCGTGACCAGTATGATACCGAAGTGCAATAATAGATACATGATCACTTCTTTTTACTTTGAAGGTCCGTGTAGGGACAAAGAAACGTGAATATCTTCGTTCGGCCCGCAAAAGATTTATTACGAAAAATCGACGGTCCCGGAATGTACCATTATGGAAAACAAACTCTATGTTTACGCCTAATAGTACATCTTGGTACCATCAATATTTTGTAATGTATAATACAGGGACCATTCGAGCGATCGTACGGTTCGGGGTTCCTACATGTACCGTAATGTCGAAAAAGGACCGACGTATATACTTGGATGTAACAGTACATAACGGTACCAAACATGATGTATTTCTCAAAATCAGAAGTCGAGCACATCACGATTTTCAGAATAGCATCTAGCACGTTGTCAGCCATTTCAAATCTCCCGCAAATAAAGATGAAAAATTTTCGATAGAAGCAGGAGCGAATGCAGCACCGTTCAACTGAAAATTGAATCGCTTTTCCTAGCTCATTTACGATAGTTTTGATAGAACTGTACAATATTGTAATGGTCTTTTTTTCAGGTATTATTGGAACTTATTCAATTAATATAATACCGTGACCAGTATGATACCGAAGTGCAATAACAGATACACGATGACTTCTTTTTATTTTGAAGGTGCGTGTAGGGACGAAGAAACGTGAATATCTTCGTTTGGTCTGCAAAGGATTTATTACGAAAAATCCACGGTCCTAATAGTACATCTTGGTACCATCAGTATTTTGTAATGTATGATACGGGGACATTTCGGGCAACCGTATGTTTCGTGTTTCCAACAAGTCATTTACTACATAAAAAGCATCAACGTATTAGCCAGACGTGATGATACAAGATGGTACCTAACATGATAGATTTGTCAAAATAACACGCCAAATACGTGACGATTTTTTGCATAAGAGAAAAATATATGTCAACATTTAATTGTGCCTCAATGGTTATTACTCAAAGCTGGCATACTTCTCAATCGAAACACGATTGAACACTCCAATTCGTTCCTATCGGTTGTAATTCTCTTATTTTTGTATTGATTAGCAGATTAGAAACCGTTAGCTCAAAATTATTATGAGGTGTCCTGGAATTTCAGTTGATAAGGTGAAAAGAGCCCCTATTGACTTACCGTCTGGAATATTTTCATGAAGTGTTTCAAGAGGGGACCGAGCATATATTTGACATATGAGAAGACAAGCATATGACAATCATCTACGTCAACGGTTTATTATACTTTCGTTTCTATCATTTCAAGATTGCATATGAACTCTGATTAATACTCATTCTCATGAAAGACTTGTCTCCGGTTCTAGTTTATATATCTTTAATATGATCACTGAATATTATCCGATCGTCAGGAATTTTTTCGGAAAAAACCTATATTCTAGATAGCATAATAAATGTTAATATCAGGAATTTTTATGCTGCCTTGTTTTACAAATGATAATCAATATTTTTGGTTGTAGAAGTGTTGCGCATGCCTTCAGTAGAGAATCATCTTGCGTCATCAGTGATTTGCGGTCCCGTGATTCGCGATCCTCATATTTATCGTTTGCTCATAATATTCGAGGTCCTTAAAATAATCACAGTACACACGAATAAAATTGGGACCGGTCCTTAAACCTATCGTTTTATATCAAATCGTATGGGGACGGTCCTCATATGTCCGAAATGTCCCCATAGTAACCGTTGTGGTTCCGAAATGGTACCGAAAACAACCGTTTTATAAATATATAACATTATATGTATATCTGTCGGAATTTTTGTCGACCGATGCACGAATTTTGCGTTTAACTATGATAACGCGTCTCTTTGTTCAACGAATGTGTACACCGAGATTGAAAACGATAAGAGTTGTTATTAATCTCTCTGTGAACAACAAAAGTTGAACTATGGGGAATTTGCGCCGTCCAAATTCCCAATCGACAATGATTAGATGTCAACAAAAGTTGTACTATGGGGAATTTGCGCCGTCCAAATTCCCAATCGACAACGATTAGATATCAACAAAAGTTGTACTATGGGGAATTTGCGCCGTCCAAATTCCCAATCGACAAAAAAATATATAGAAATCAATGGAGCGGTGGGGAATTTGCACCCTTCAAATTCCCAATAGTCGAAATAATATAGACATGGCCATGGAAAAACAAGACAAACGATGGGGAATTTGCACGGCGCAAATTCCCCATCGATTGTCTTAGGTTTTTGTATTATCGTGGAGATGATGACACATTATCATGGAGACGACGAACAACTTCCAATTGTTTTGAAAAATTATTGCATGACGTCTCGTGTTGAACGATAAAGAAACGCGTTAATAGTTAATCGCTAAAATTGCAATCGAAATGCAAAATTCGCGCATCAAACGACTAAAATTTCGATGGATATACGTATAACATTCAAGTGCTGCATGAGCGAGAAAATGAAATGATTATAAATTTTACAAGTAAAGTATTTACAAATTTTTAATAATATTAAAAATTTTACAAGTATAATAACTTTTACATTTTCATGTAAAAAATGAGACAAATATTAGTACAATTAAATAGAATTACGTTTAGTTTTTGAAGGAATAATAAATAATTAGACATGATTGTTTAACACATATACAATGGTCACATGCATGTAACTTGATAATATTTATTTAACAATCTCGTTTTTAACGAGAACACATGCTTAACAAGAAATATTTTTGAAGAGTCAACAAAACAAATTATATAATTTTATTTTTAATCGATGTTGATTTCGACTTGGATTGGTTAGTCGACCGGGATTCCTCCCATCGTTGTTGAAGCTGTAACATAAAAAAGAATTGAGATTCATTATTGAGCAGTGAATTGAGACAAAATTGTTTGAGTTTTATATGTTGTCAACTTACCTTCGGTAATTTTCGTCTCGCCAATTTGTATAAGACGTCTCCTCATATCCGGATCAAAATGATTTATTCCGTCAACGAAAATTTGATGACTTCCGGCGTTATTTACGCTGATACGCGCCCAGAAAACAAAATTTTTGCTCCTCGGTATTCTCCGAATTTTATCAGGATCTGGAAAATAATGAACATTGGGAACAATCGGTAATTAGAAATCTCTATATTTATTTTATTGAACATTTATTAACATTTATCATGAGTGTCGAAAAAAATCGTAACAAATACCTCCTTGGATCATTTGGAGCGCTTCTCTGGCCGCTGAAGCTATTAAACGAATGATTTTTTCATAAAACCGCTCCGGAGAAATAACTCCATTTTTAAGCTGGCTCCAGTATAGTTTCAACGCATTAGTATCGACGGATTCGCTAGAAGTTTTTTTTTTATGGAAATGGACTCTCAGTCCCCGCTCTACCATGGAGATGACTTTAGTATGTGTACATGTCTGATGTTGCAACAACAACCCTGAAAAAAAAAATTGCATTTTTTTAAATATTTCCAAACGTAATTAGATTCTACAATGAAATGAATAATTTGATATAAACTTACGAGTAAAAATCATAGCCGATGGCTTTTTGATAGAGCCCAGTAGGGCATTTAGACTCTTATTTATTGCCTCGGAAGCATTATTGGTTCGAAAACTCTTTTTATTATATACTGATAAGTTATTTGCTCCAAAACCATGAATCCATTGTTCGAAAACATATTTTAAGAAGTGATTCATTTTCGATGCCATGTTGTCGGGCACGCTATTCACAATTTTGGTGAAGAGCCGCGCAATCATTTCCGGTGGAGCCAGAGGTAGTGCCATAACCATTCTTTTTAGTTTTATCCCCACTGGATCCTTCCGGAACTCTTTTATAAGCCCACAGCTCCGCCAATGTCTTTGAATAGCCTACGGAAAAAATACATTGTACTAAAAAAATGAGTGCGACTTTTTAATATATCTTTGCGCACTATGGACAAAAAGGTGATTTCCATGTTTTTACGTGAATCTGATTGATTTGGACCGAAGGTGGTAAAAATAGCTCAAGAAAAATAAAGATTATGTGGAAGCACGGACTGCACTCACCTGGGTGAAATGGAAAAAACAGCCAACTTTTTCGATCCCAGAATAGACGGCATCTGCTGCATTCCTGATTGCAGTTTCAAAGTCTGAAATAACATAACGTGGCTTCCACCCCGGTGCGATGTCATCGCGCACTGCTTCCAGTATTTTTTCATACGAAATTTGCCTCTTATTGTCCATTATGGCATATATTACTGGAAAAACCTGACAAAAAATGAAGTACTATAGTTAGTATCCCTTAATTGTATATCCATGCTATAAATTTTTTGCTATATATATTGTGACGAAACACTCGCGCGACGGCCCGAGCCCGTCGAAATTAACGAAACTTCGCGATTGTAAGATCGCGGACAAAACATCGCGGCGACCACGCTCGTCGTTATTGACAGGTGGCGGCCATCTTGGGCCGGTAGGCATGAGCCCGAGCGGGGCTACCGGCGCCGCTCTGAACTTCGCCGCGCTATATTTTATCGAGATTAATTCTTTTTACATTTTTGTTATTTCAAGTCGCCCGAGCATGTAAATACGATCAAAATTTACAGAAAAATAACAGGAGTCTAAGGAAAATGATCACAAGTCAAATTAATAGTATAAAAAACAATCACATGTGAAAAATGTAAAAATCGACTCCGACGCATGCGCGAGCAGAGCGTCGATGGGCTATAGGACGCGTACGTGACTTTTAGCGATTATAATTTTACTAATCATATTAGAACAACTAATAATATTAAAAAATGAAGGAAATTAAATAATATTTGATCAGATTGAAGTTTCTATTGTTGAAAATCGCAATAAGCTGTAAATCATAAAAAGCGGTAGTCCGCGCATCGTATGTTAGCCCGCTCGACCAACGGGCGAGCGTGAATCATGGCAACGGGCCAATCAGAGTAGGCGTTACAGAAAGGTGCGCAGAACCGAGCGAAAACGGAGATTCTCGGCGCTCGAGAATCTTATGGTGGGGACACGGGTATAAGAAGCGCTGCGCGACTCATTCGGCAGATAGTTCTCCCTGGCTAAAGAACCAACTCGGACCTCTCTCAATACATCAGCCTCAGCAATACTACACCTATCCTCAAAATCTTTGGGGTTCCCGTAGCGCGGACTCTCGGATCGACTCGGCGACGTCTCGATCCCATAGCCCGTGGACGGTGAATTGCCTATTTCCTTGGATGCCTGGATTCTCGGAGCGACTCGGCGACGTCTCGATCCCATAATCCAGGGTCCACACCTAACCTCTAAAAAATTTCCGGCTTTCCGTTGCACGGAGTTCTCGGATCGACTCGGTGACGTCTCGATCCCATAACACGTGGACGGAGAGTTACCTCTACCCTGTAAATGCACGGACTCTCGGAGGGATTCGGTGACGTTTCTATCCCATAGCCCGTGGTTTGCATCCTACCTTTTAACGTTTTGTTTCTTTCTTATTGTTGAGGAGGATTAAAAATTCATCTTATTATCAAAAATTAAATTCACGTTTGAAAAACATTGTCCGAGGTGGTCCAGGTAGGGAGATCTAGACCCATTTAGAAAATAATCCAAGAAACGATAGTTGAAAATTGATTTTATATCGAGTAAAAAGAAATTCAAAATTGTAAAAGCGAGCAATATTCTTGGATTTACTTATTCTTAGAGCTAACGTAACAGGACATCGGGAAAATTAAACTTTGCATTAATAGCGAATTTTTAGGGTTAAGGCGTGTCGAAAATACAAGACAAAAGCGTTAATTAGAATAAAAACAAATTTTTTTTTTTTGTTTCTTTGTTAATTTTGTACAATTAAATTCCGAAAATTGAGAAATTAAAAATTATCTCAGACAGAGAATTTGCAACGTTTTCGGGTCTTTCGGGTCTTTTTCTCGCCAGATCCGATTAAACAAAGCAAGACAATATTAAAATCAAAATACAAATTTTATTTTCCGCGAGCCAAAGTGCTAAATCTTCTTTATTTTTGTTAAATATCGATCAAAATTGAATAAAATCGATTATTTTATTATTTTCACAAAATTAACGGTGTCCGCGTTTCCTTCATACCTGCTCCTTATTATTAAGGTTGCTCGAACCGACGCGTGGCGGCGTTCAGGCCAGGTCGGCGAGAGCGTTTCGTTACAACTGGCGCCCAACGTGGGGCAGGTATCGCAGGGGGACGTGGAAGTTTTGCTTAACTGAAAATCATTGGTTGTACAAAAATGGCGGAAAAGACCGAGAGAAACGAAACAGCGAGAGATTCCGGGTTTCAGAATCCCGAGGACGATGGTGCAGGTGTTCGAAATGTCGATTTAACTACCTCGATTCCTCCTCCAGGAGCGGGGGATATTTTTAACGAATCTCGGGGTAATTTTGGGTTACAGTTGGAGAAAATTGACGAAAATCCCGGGGATATTAAATTAGAGGAATTTGGCACTCCCGGATCAAATAGGGGAAAAATAGAATTTGGCGAATTAAATCACGAATTGTTAATGAGTTTAATAGATGCAATGAAAGAGATGAAGACTCAAGTGCAGAGCATGGCAAACGAGATCGCCCGAAACAATCAGGCAAACATTGATTTGAGGTCTGAATTCACAGAGAAATTCAAGACAATGCAAGCCACGATCGCTAGTGAGGTGCACCAAATATATGAACCAATTAAACGACATGTCACGGGCTTGACAAAAATCGTCCAAGACAACGAGTCTAAAAGTGCTGTAACCGAGGTGAGTGTGGCACAAATGCAACTGGATGTGAACGCGATCAAAAAGAGGGTCGAAAACCTTGAGCGGAAGGACAAAATTGAGAGTCCAAACACGGAAAGTATGCGGATTGTTCAGAAACCGGACAAAGAAGTTTCTGACGACGAATCTGAAGAGGAACTGGAAGAAGAAAGAAGAGAACGGATTCGGACGATGCTGCCGATGGACATGCATCCGAATAAAATTAAAATTAAACCACCCACGTACGATGGATCAGAAAAAAAGAGACCAATGAAATTCATCAAAGAATTTCGGAGGTACTGTGAAGTCACCAATCCGACCGTTACGGAGATGAAATATTTGCTGGGGCAATGCCTCGAGAAGGCAGCCAAGGAATGGTGGGTACTCATCGAGGACCGCGTTGAAGATTTTGATGAAGTGGAGAAGAAATTCGTGGAGCGATTCTGGAGTATGGATGTGCAGAGAAAAGTGAGAAAGGACCTCGAGTTTGGACACTACTCGGATAAGGACAATAAAATATCCAAGGTGGAGTACACGATCCACATCTTCGGAGCCGCTAAGGATCTCATTCCTCCTCCCAGTGATGAGGATATAATTGCGTCACTCTCGCAACACTATACGGACGAAATCCAAGCAACAATAATCAGCCGAGGATTCAAAACTCTAGAACAATTAATTGAATTCCTGGGGAAAATGGATCGGCACGGACCGATTAATTCGAAAAAGGAGAAGGAAGCCGCTCAATCTTCCCCAAATCAAAATCAAA
Organism: Venturia canescens; assembly: GCF_019457755.1. Classification (NCBI taxonomy): domain Eukaryota; kingdom Metazoa; phylum Arthropoda; class Insecta; order Hymenoptera; family Ichneumonidae; genus Venturia; species Venturia canescens. The sequence goes on along the minus strand of NC_057423.1, from coordinate 15,887,325 downwards.
ATAAAAACGAGCAGAGACCGTTCCGTATGCCGCAGCAAAATAATTGGAATAACCAAGGAGGTTATCAAAATAATTCCAACCGTGGCAACCCGAATTGGAATCAAAATAATCGACCGAATGGGGGATACAACAACAACAGCTGGAACAATCAACAGAATCGAAATTACCAGCAGAATTATAATCGGCCCAATAACGGTCATTATCAACAGAATTACAACCAGCGGCAAAACAACGGATATCCTCAACAAAATCGCTATAACGGAAACTACAATCAACAAAATGGTTATAATCGCCCAAATCAGAATCAAAATTCGAGACCTCAACAAAACAATGGAGGATACAGACCGCCAAATAACTCGAATAATCACCAGCAGAATAATCCTCCAGAACAACAAATTCAAGCAATAGAGGTTCATCAAGAACCACAGCCATCGACTTCTCAAGCGGGAAACGAATAAACGTTGTACCCGTGCTCGAAAAAAATGATCAAATAAAAGGAAAAGGAAACGAACGAGGTACAACGGTGGAAGAAGAAAAGAAAGACAATTCGCAGGATGGTTTATCGGAGGACCTCCAACAAAGAAGCGAAACAAACAAAACAGAGGAAATTAAAGTGGCCATCAACACGATTTTTACGGATACAAGAGAATTTTTAATGGAAGAGGAAATAAATGGAGAAGCGGTGCCTATAATAGAATGTCCAGAAATCTATGCTAAGATTGAGGGTATTACAGTGACTGCGTTAGTTGATTCAGGGTCGAGAGTTACTACAATTTCAGAGGAATTTTATTTAGAGAACAAAGAGATTTTGAAAAATTGTCCACTTTTACCTGTCACGGGAGTGACGGTAAAAGGAGCGATAAAGGGAAAAATGACAAAAGTCAAAAATCAAATAATGGCGAGAACAGAGATTGGGAAGGTAAAAACGTACGTTAAATTTTTAATAATTCCTGGTTTGATTAGAGACGTTTTGCTCGGTATTGATTCCTTGCAACCGCTCAAAAGTTTGATTAATTTGGAGGAGATGTCTTTACGAGTTAAGTATAACGAAGTTATGGATGTAGTGCCCACAAAGGGGTCAATTGAAAAAGGAAAAATTGTTGGAGTTTTTGAAGAAGAAGTTGAAATAAATTTTGAAAAAGAGGAATTTGAGGACATTGAAGATAAAGTTAATGGGGAATTTTTGAAGAATTTGAATGAAATTGAAGATGTAGAGGATAATGAATTCATGGAGGCATTTTACCAGAGTGAAGAAAACATTTTTGAGCCAGAGCAAGGAAGAGGTGATGAAAAAGAAAATATTGAAGAAATTTTTGAGCCTATACAAAATTTGATTTTTGACGATAAAAACAGTGAGGAAATAACTTATGAAGAAATAGATGAAATAGTAGGACAGACTGAACTCTCGGGAAGGAAAAAAGAAATTCACAAACAAATAATATGGAATAGGAAGGAAGTTTTTCGTAAGACCACAGGAAGAATTTCGGTTTACGAACATCGATTAGACATTACGACGGATACGCCAATCGTTGCACACGCTTATGAGGTACCTTTAATGCATAGGGAAAAAGTAGACAGGGAGATAGAGAAATTGTTAGATTACGGAATAATTCAAAGATCAAACAGTCCGTGGATAAATCCCATAATTCCGGTTATAAAGAAAGATGGTACAGTCAGACTTTGTTTAGACGCGCGAAAATTAAATCAGGTGATGGCTAATGACCACGAATCAGTTCCAAACATGGAAGAAATTTTTCAGAAATGCCATTCGGCAAAAGTAATGACAACCCTCGATTTAACAAATAGTTTTTGGCAGATCCCACTCCATCCAGATTCGATGAAGTACACAGCATTCAGATACAGGGGAAAAGTCTACGAATTCAAAGTAACGCCATTTGGGCTCAAAACAAGTACGGCCGCGTTATTGCGAGCTCTTGATATAATTCTTTACGGTCTGGGGGATCACGTCATAAATTTTGTCGACGATTTGTTGTGTATTTCATCAAATTTCGATGAACACATGGCACATTTAGATGAGCTTTTAGAGAGATTACAGCAACACGGGATGACAATAAAATTGAATAAAGCAAAATTTTTCAGGCAAGAAGTAGAATTCTTAGGACACATCTTAACGACTAGGGGAATAAAGCCACAACCAGAGAAAATACAAGCAATTCATGATTTTCCGCCACCCAGAAACTTAAAGCAGTTAAGGGGTTTCTTGGGGTTAATTAATTACTATACTAAATTCACGAAAAAACATGCCGAGGAAACTATTCCACTTTTGAAATTGCTAAAAAAGGAAACAATATGGCGATGGGGGGAAGAAGAAAAGATCGCTTTCCAGAGAATTAAAGATTTATTTGTTGATAACGTTCTTTTAACGCATCCAGATCCAAAAAAAGAATTTATTTTGCAAACCGATGCAAGTAGCTATGCTTTGGGGGGCACCCTGGCTCAAAAAGACGGAAATAACGATTTAAGGGTAATAATGTTTGCGAGCCGTACGCTTAAGGGTCCCGAATTAGCTTATACAACAACAGAAAAGGAATTGCTCGCGATTATCTGGTCTTTAAAAAAATTCAGAACTTATTTGCTCGGAGCAAAAATTAAAGTGATTACTGATCATCGAGCCATCACTTTCTTAAAAAATTGTCAATTATTAAACGAGAGATTAACGAGATGGATTCTCGCCATTCAAGACTACGACATAGAATTCGAGTTTTGTCCGGGAAATAGAAATGTAGTAGCGGATGTCTTGAGTCGATTAAATCCACCAGATGCTGGGGGGCGGAAAGGAAAAGAATTGGTCATTAGTACAATGTTGGCAATAAAACCTTCGCAGGAGTTAGAACAAATGATCAGACAGGTAGGACTTTGGCAAGAAAGAGAAGATAAGATCAGGGAAATTAGGGAGAGGATACAAAATGAACAAGACGAAAAATATCGAATAAAAAATAACATTTTATTGAAAAAAGTAAATTTCGAGTCCTGGAAAGTAGTTTTGCCGCGAGAGATCCTCCATCTTCTCGTATCTGAAACACATAAAATGTATGGTCATGTAGGCGCGAAAAAAGTATGGAAAATAATAAAAGAAGATTTCACTTACCCGAGATTATACCGCATAATCAGACAAATTCTTGGTTCATGCGATTCTTGTCAGAGAAATAAAGTTCCTAACCAGCATTCTTATGCGGCACAGCAAAATATCATTCCGGAGGGACCGGGAGATATTGTGTCGATCGATTTTTTCGGTCCCTTGCCAGTTACAAAAGGTGGAATGAAACACATTCTCGTAACAATAGATGCTTTTTCAAAATTTGTAGTTTTGTACCCTCTCAAAGCGGCGACAGCGCCGGCAACAATCAATAAAATTTTTAACCACTACATTCCGGAATTCGGCAAACCAAGGAAATTGCAATTTGACCATGGCACACAATTCACTTCACGATTATGGTTAGGGAAATTAGCCAGTGAGGGGATTCAGCCAGTTTTTTCTTCTATTCGTCATCCTCAGGGAAATATAGTAGAAAGAGTTAATAGAGAGATAGGGAGATTTTTCAGAACATTTTTGACTGATAAGCACACAGATTGGCTAAAATGGGTTCGAGTAATAGAAGATTGTATGAATGAAACGCATCACGAAACAACCGAGTTGACACCCATTGAAATCCAGAGAAATATAAAACCACAGAGAATTTGGAGAAACTGGATACAGATAGAAAAAGACGAACGATTAGATGAGGAAGAAGGGATTGAAGCTAAATTAATGCTTGCCAGAGATAGGATAGTGAGAAAAGGCAGGGAAAGAGCTCGAAAATTTGATCAGAAGCATAAATTAATTAATTTCAATGAGGGCGACCTAGTTCTGGCAAAAGCGTGCAATGTAAGCGATCCAGTTAACAAAAAAATGGCAAAATTCTTTTCAATTTACGAGGGACCATATAGGATTAAAAAGCAAATAGCTACTGCAACGTTTATTCTTGAAAATCCGGAAACAGAAGTAGAAAGAGGGATGTACCATGCCGCGAATCTCAAGAAATACAAAAATTGATGAAATTTGCTGATTCCGAGTGAAATTACCGGGATGTATTTAAATTAACTATGTAACAAATCTTTTCATATCATTTCCAAACGATTCCAATGCAAAAAATTGCCAAATTACAATAAAAATTTCAAAATTTCACGTCAAGCGTCGTACAAAACCGTTACGCACCCTCCATCCGTATTTCTTCTACGGGACTATTTAAAAATCAGAAAAACGCATAAAAACTCGAGAAAATTTAATAATAATGGAAGGAAAAGAAAGAATCACAATACTGAGGCATTTTGTTAGCAATAAGAGCAATAAACAATGACAAAACTCATTTTTATTAGAAATTTCAAAGACATTACAAAAAAGGGTAAATATTGCATTAGAGAGCCATAATTACTCGACTGTTCAAGTTAATTAACAATAAGATTCATTTAAACAACCGAAAAACAATTTGAGAAGTTTGCGATTGCGTCATGCTTTCGGCACGACCGGAAGTTCATGAGAACGAAGTTTTAGGCATTAGTTCCCGAAGTATCCACGATCGGCGAGTGGCGCTGTTAGCAGCCGAACTCACGAGCGTTAGCGAGGTCCGGCCGCCATGTCAAGTCGTCATTCGACAACGGACACTCGAACGAGACGGACGTGGTTTCTCGAGCGAAAATCAAAAAGTACGAGAATTCAGAGGGACTTTGGAATTTTTAGGCGAGAAAAAGGTAAAAATTACAGATTTAGGCGTACTAAGCATGAGGAATGACGAAAAAGTAAGTAGATAATAAGAGAATCAAAGATAGGAAAAATGAGCGGGAGAATTTTCTGGACGGATATAGGAACAAGATGGACGCAAGCACACAGACTGAAGTTGGGCGAAAGAGCTTCGCCCAACAAACAGACGGAGGAAAGGGAGAATGGGTGAAAGAGGATAAGGAGGTGGAGATAGTGAGGGAGATAAAGGGAAGGAAGGATGAGGAAGACGTCGCCATTATTGCGGTGTTTTGCCCAATTGCGTCGAATAAAAAGACGAGGGATGTGAAGACGCAAACCGCGTCTTCAACAAAGGAAAAGGGGATGCAGACGGAATGGATGCTCCACGTGATTGAGGTGGAAGAATCACGGAGGTCGAATCGGGACCTACTCCTTCGATACATCCAACGCCAGTGGGATTTGATCGAAGTGAGGGAGGCATTTAAAGTGCCGGCCATCCTTTCACCCATAAGGGAAGTTGAGGACAAGGGGGAAGAATGGAAGAAATGGGGACCAGGAGAGTTTGTATGGATTGAGGACGACAAGGAGAACGACAAGAACAACGACAACGAAAAAAAGAAGGAGGAGACAAAGAAAAAAGACAAAGAAAACACAGGAGAAAAAGTTAACAACAAGGATGTGAACGAGAAGAAGAGAAAAAGAAACGAAAACAATGGACAACAAGAAACAAAGAGGATAAAGGAGGAGGCAGAAAGAAAAGACAAGGAGAACATAGAAAACAAGAATGACAACAACGAAAACAAGAGGAAAAGGACAAGCAATGACGGGGAAAAGCAAGTAAAGAAAATAAAAAAGGGAGACGAAGAAGACAATGACAACGAAATCAACAACGAAAAGAAGGGAAAGAAAAATGATAACAATGGACAACAAAGCACAAGAAAAGTAAAAGAGGAAGATCTGCAAACGTTGGAAGGGACAAGATGGCTGAACGACGAGATCATCAATTCATATTTTGATTTGATCAGCAAGGAGAGAACTTTCGGACAACGGGTATACGCGATGAGTTCATTTTTCTTCCCAAGACTGCATCTGAATGGCTATGAGGCAGTGAGAAGATGGACGAAGAAGATTAACATCTTCAAATATGACAAGGTGCTTGTTCCCGTGCATTTGGGAAACCATTGGTGCCTCGCCATCATCAATTTCGAAAATAAAACCATCATTTATTATGATAGTTTTAAAGGAAAAAATCCCAGATATTTGGAGACTCTTCTCCAATATTTAATCAAGGAAGCAGGGCAAAAAGAAGAGAAGCCGATAATCAAGGAAGAATGGCATCTGGCAACGAAACAAGACATCCCTCGCCAAACAAACGGGTACGATTGTGGAGTATTCGTTTGCATGTACGCCCGAAACGAGATCTTCGGAGGAGAAATGGATTTCACCCAGAACGATATGCCTCAAGTGAGACAGAGAATGATGCGAGAATTGCAGGCAGGAAATATTGAAATATAATCTTAGCTCCTTTAATATTGCATAAATGCAAAATTACAAGGATTATAAATCCTCTATATTTTTTTTATTTATTTTTTAGTTGTTTGTGATACAGGATCTCAAATATCCTTATTTTTGTTATGTTTTATTATTTTATTTTGTTTAAAACGTCAAAATCAGTCGAAACGCAATAAAAGACGTTATTCTATTTTCCTCTAAAGTCTCCGGTGTTTTTTATTCTTTAACCTGAAAATAAGCATCCTATCGTTGTCCTCTGGATTCTCTGCACCTGAAAAGCATAAAAATACTTACCTGCGATGACTCGGGAAAGTCTGCGCCTGAAAAAGAAGAACAAAAGTAAAAAACAGCATTGAAATTTAAATTAGAAAACGCGAAAATTACTTACCATAGAGAAGCGATGTCCTGAGAATGCTGAACCTGAAAAATAGAAAATATAATTAAGGAAAGTTTAATTAGAAAATAGAATAAATCACCTTACTTACCTGATGAGAAACCGATGTCCTGGAACGCGCTAGCCTGCAAAAGAAAAGAGAAAAATTTTTGAATTTGGCAATAAATGCGAATACTTACTCGTCTAGATCCGATGTCCTGAAAAGAAAAGAAAAAGATTAGAAATAATTGTAAAAATTAGAAATGTTAGAAATTAAGTACTTACCTGTAACACTGAAAAATAAGGAAAAACGAATCGGAAAGGGAAATAAGGGAAGAGAAATGGAAGTGGGGATGAAAAATGATGGACAGAAGAGTGAATAAGGACTAAGCAGTGAAGTGGGGGTAATATGGACGAATAAGAGACTGTAAAAGTGAAGTGGGGGTAATATGGACGAATAAGAGACTGTAAAAGTGAAGAGGGGGTAATATGGACTGAAAATGAAAAGAGTGGGGAGTGTGAAAAGAGTGGGGATTGAAGTTGGGTATAAGAGTCGGAGCAGCGGACTCCGGAGCGTCATTCCAGCTCCGGTCCAGCTGCTAGCAACATCGGCAAGTCTACCTGATCGTCAACAACGACATCGGCAACAAGAAAGTTTCAACATAGAGAAATCAGCTAGTTCATCCTGAGCAACATCGAAATATCTTTCAAAATGAGGATCCACAACATTCCTGGAGTACCAACGCCTACTCCGTGGCCTGGTACGTGGGAAGGGACCATGGAGTGCATCATCTTGGATTTCAAAAATCCAACGAACTTCACATTTACAACCAAAACGAAATATTGGGAGCTGTGCGACTTCGAATACGAGCTTGGGGCGCACGTCAACCGAATGGGGCATATGCAAAGGCCAGGTTATCAGATTGGTAATCACTACGCTTTGGAAATCGGCAGTGTAGCCCATCGCGTGGAATTGATGGGATACGAGGACAGTGAAGCCACATTGAGATTCATCGATCGAGGAACAACGCTTATGCATCCAGTTTTTGATTTGAGTGCCCTTCCGCATGCGTTCCTTGTGGCTCCACCCTTTTCATCGAGAGGTTACCTATCGGGAATTAAACCATTTTTGGGAGAACGATGGGAGGAAACTGTGTGCCTCTACTACCAACGGGCCTTGGAAGAAAAAAGAGTCAAGATCAAGATTGTTTCTGAACACCCTACCAAGGAGGCACATGAGGTTCGGTTATTCACACTGCCGCACAACGATAACTTGGGAGATCGACTCGTTCTTGAAGAGTTTGCAAGAGAAGGGACATACGAGTGTTGTTTAAACGATGACATCGGGATGATCTCTCCAGAGGAGATGCAGGACCTGATAGAGGAAGAAAAAGCAGCTGGTAACTGGTATGCCTATCGACGAGAACGTGTCCTCGGCGATCCTCCAAATTAGTGAAAAACGTCGAGAACATCGAAAAACGTCGAGAACATCGAGAACATCGAGAATATCAAGATCATCAAATCCATTCATCCCCAGGATCAACGCGTCATCTTTCCCTTTCAAAAACTCCATTTCCGATTTCCGAATATTCAAATTTTTAAGCATTTTAAATTGTTATCTTATTAAACTAAGATTGGAGAACAAAAAATCTCTAATTCTTAGATTTTTTTGTTCTGGGGGGCATTTGTGACGAAACACTCGCGCGACGGCCCGAGCCCGTCGAAATTAACGAAACTTCGCGATTGTAAGATCGCGGACAAAACATCGCGGCGACCACGCTCGTCGTTATTGACAGGTGGCGGCCATCTTGGGCCGGTAGGCATGAGCCCGAGCGGGGCTACCGGCGCCGCTCTGAACTTCGCCGCGCTATATTTTATCGAGATTAATTCTTTTTACATTTTTGTTATTTCAAGTCGCCCGAGCATGTAAATACGATCAAAATTTACAGAAAAATAACAGGAGTCTAAGGAAAATGATCACAAGTCAAATTAATAGTATAAAAAACAATCACATGTGAAAAATGTAAAAATCGACTCCGACGCATGCGCGAGCAGAGCGTCGATGGGCTATAGGACGCGTACGTGACTTTTAGCGATTATAATTTTACTAATCATATTAGAACAACTAATAATGTTAAAAAATGAAGGAAATTAAATAATATTTGATCAGATTGAAGTTTCTATTGTTGAAAATCGCAATAAGCTGTAAATCATAAAAAGCGGTAGTCCGCGCATCGTATGTTAGCCCGCTCGACCAACGGGCGAGCGTGAATCATGGCAACGGGCCAATCAGAGTAGGCGTTACAGAAAGGTGCGCAGAACCGAGCGAAAACGGAGATTCTCGGCGCTCGAGAATCTTATGGTGGGGACACGGGTATAAGAAGCGCTGCGCGACTCATTCGGCAGATAGTTCTCCCTGGCTAAAGAACCAACTCGGACCTCTCTCAATACATCAGCCTCAGCAATACTACACCTATCCTCAAAATCTTTGGGGTTCCCGTAGCGCGGACTCTCGGATCGACTCGGCGACGTCTCGATCCCATAGCCCGTGGACGGTGAATTGCCTATTTCCTTGGATGCCTGGATTCTCGGAGCGACTCGGCGACGTCTCGATCCCATAATCCAGGGTCCACACCTAACCTCTAAAAAATTTCCGGCTTTCCGTTGCACGGAGTTCTCGGATCGACTCGGTGACGTCTCGATCCCATAACACGTGGACGGAGAGTTACCTCTACCCTGTAAATGCACGGACTCTCGGAGGGATTCGGTGACGTTTCTATCCCATAGCCCGTGGTTTGCATCCTACCTTTTAACGTTTTGTTTCTTTCTTATTGTTGAGGAGGATTAAAAATTCATCTTATTATCAAAAATTAAATTCACGTTTGAAAAACATTGTCCGAGGTGGTCCAGGTAGGGAGATCTAGACCCATTTAGAAAATAATCCAAGAAACGATAGTTGAAAATTGATTTTATATCGAGTAAAAAGAAATTCAAAATTGTAAAAGCGAGCAATATTCTTGGATTCACTTATTCTTAGAGCTAACGTAACAGGACATCGGGAAAATTAAACTTTGCATTAATAGCGAATTTTTAGGGTTAAGGCGTGTCGAAAATACAAGACAAAAGCGTTAATTAGAATAAAAACAATTTTTTTTTTTGTTTCTTTGTTAATTTTGTACAATTAAATTCCGAAAATTGAGAAATTAAAAATTATCTCAGACAGAGAATTTGCAACGTTTTCGGGTCTTTCGGGTCTTTTTCTCGCCAGATCCGATTAAACAAAGCAAGACAATATTAAAATCAAAATACAAATTTTATTTTCCGCGAGCCAAAGTGCTAAATCTTCTTTATTTTTGTTAAATATCGATCAAAATTGAATAAAATCGATTATTTTATTATTTTCACAAAATTAACGGTGTCCGCGTTTCCTTCATACCTGCTCCTTATTATTAAGGTTGCTCGAACCGACGCGTGGCGGCGTTCAGGCCAGGTCGGCGAGAGCGTTTCGTTACAATATAAATATATTTACTTTTCCAGCGATGTCACCCGAAATTACAAAAAGTTGATGAGGCTGTCGGTGCCTCCGGCGAAATACGGGCTTAAATCTAAATGTACCATCGAGGTGCATCTCTTTCGAGTTTTCGAATAACTCTACGAATTTCGGTGAATATAAAAGCAGTGACGAATTCTCTTCTTCACCGATGAATTGAGCTGTCATTGAAGCGTTGATCCAGCTCCTGGGGTTTTTCGCTATTTTATACCTCAAAAGAGATTTTCCCTCCGACGACATGAGGTACTCTGCGTACGCAAGAAAATTCGGAGGATTCCGCGGCTGATTTTGACGGAAATCCCGCCCCATTTGCGAACGAACGCTTACGTATGGGCACATTGATGCGGCCAATGAATGTCTGTAAAATTTCCATTGATTATAATTTTTCACGTTGTATGAGGTCAAAAACGTTCTCCACTGTTTACGTATATAGACCTGGATGGACTTACTCTCCAACGAGACCATTGTAAACCTGGGTCGGCTGCCCCGCCAAAACCGTGGTTTTTATTCTATTTTTGATGTCTACTTTAAACGAATGGATTTCCTTTACTTCGTCCAGTTTTAGATGTCCATTGTGTTTATGAGTAAGCACAAATCTTTCCTGCTTGTTCGGCTCTCGAAACAAATTGCCCGCACCTCCGCATCTATAACCGGGGCTGTTTTTATTCTTCTTTTGATTGCACACTACATACCTATGGGTGGAATTTTTTAAAACCGATTTTTATGCATGTTAAAAGTATTGGCTACAATAAAATTGGTTGACCGATATATTTAAAAATATGATGGGGAAAGTGAAACATACAAGAAACAAACTTAAAACTCCGACATATACTTGTCGCCTATACTCTCCACGTGGACAAGAGCTTTTACTTATTATACTTGTGCGAATTATTTATTGTTCCACTTACCAACTGTGCTCCCCAGTTGAATGATGAATATTATACGTATATCCATCGAAATTTTAGTCGTTTGATGCGCGAATTTTGCATTTCGATTGCAATTTTAGCGATTAACTATTAACGCGTTTCTTTATCGTTCAACACGAGACGTCACGCAATAATTTTTCAAAACAATTGGAAGTTGTTCGTCGTCTCCATGATAATGTGTCATCATCTCCACGATAATACAAAAACCTAAGACAATCGATGGGGAATTTGCGCCGTGCAAATTCCCCATCGTTTGTCTTGTTTTTCCATGGCCATGTCTATATTATTTCGACTATTGGGAATTTGAAGGGTGCAAATTCCCCACCGCTCCATTGATTTCTATATATTTTTTTGTCGATTGGGAATTTGGACGGCGCAAATTCCCCATAGTACAACTTTTGTTGATATCTAATCGTTGTCGATTGGGAATTTGGACGGCGCAAATTCCCCATAGTACAACTTTTGTTGACATCTAATCATTGTCGATTGGGAATTTGGACGGCGCAAATTCCCCATAGTTCAACTTTTGTTGTTCACAGAGAGATTAATAACAACTCTTATCGTTTTCAATCTCGGTGTACACATTCGTTGAACAAAGAGACGCGTTATCATAGTTAAACGCAAAATTCGTGCATCGGTCGACAAAAATTCCGACAGATATACATATAATGTTATATATATATATGGATGTACATATGTTCAAAAATGTATCTTGGTAAACAAAAGTGAATGTTAAATAAATATATTCGATTCATCAAATCACATGTGTATATATATAAACTGTTAGTGCATGACTGGTATACATATATGTGAAACAATAATGTTTACATTCTTTATTATTCCTGTAATAAAAATACAACGTGATTTTCTTTAATCGTACTAATTCATATTCAAGTGCTCATGCAGCACTTCAATATTTGAATTAGCGAGTGATCAGCGCTGCTGACTCCAAAAAATACAACCCGACGCTCCATCTGTACTATATTCATGAATACTTATAACGAATGGTAAAACAGAAACATATCAAGAGACGCGGTGGCGGCTCGACGCCAAGTATTAAAAAAAAAACGAGAGTGTAAAAGAAAAATAAGCGCGAGCCCTGCCGCACTCTTATATACGCGAATATGTCGATTTATGATGTCATAACGTTTTTCAAACTGTTCTCACGGATAAACCATTGCAGTTAAAAATCTGAAAATTGATGATGATTTTTTTACGATTTTTCTCTTTCAATTGATCTATGTTGTAAGTAAATCCGTTCATTCAATCCCGAGATATGATGATTTAGACGATTAAAATCGAGTGTTTCGGTACGCGCTAGTCGCTTGGAGTCAGAAAGACTTAAGTAGCGTTTGATTACCTTTGGACATACGTCCTTTGCACGAAACGTGACTTTTGTCCCGTTTCGTTTCGCCCAGTCCACTGAACGCGATATCCCCTCTATTCGCGCCCGATCGAGCGCGAGAGACAGCGCGCGAACACTCGTTCCCTCTCTCTCCCACTCGTCGTAACGTGGCGAGAGATCTATACGTATATCCAAAAATGTTCTTACGTTCTTTTTAATGCTACTGCACCGCTGGTTTAGATATTTGGATCCAACAAGGCGCATTTTGAAGGGAAGGCATTTAGCTTTACTTTGATGTATTCGAAAAGTCTCTACGACTTTCATTACGGGTACTATATCGTTTCAACAAACATTGATATTTTGGTTCGTTTGATTTCTTTTTCAACTGGGCCGCAAGTTCAGATAAAACATTTTGTCTCCTCAATTTTTCGATATATTTTTTTTTAATTTATTTTTCAGCGGAACTTCGGATACATTGATAGTGGTAACTGCAGTAAAACGGGGCCGGGTGAAAATTCCGAACTGTGAGAAATCAGATGGCTTGAAATTTCGAGAATCGCTCTAGTGCAATATATCTATATTTACGTAGTACCGGCTGGATTTTCGGAATTTTGAGCCTTCTGATTTCGCACAGTTCGAAATTTCAATCAGTAAAACAATGGGATTTTTTGGAAAATTTGGGAGAAAAAATTTTACTTTTTCAATTCCAACACATTCAAATTTTATCAGATTTTTTTGCAAATTTTTGTCAACCAAAAATTTCTACATTGTACGTTAATAAATTGATCTGGAATTTTCGAGAACTATAGAGCCGTATTAGAATATACACAGTGGAAAAAATTTCATCTTTACATTTGATTTTTCATTATTAACCGGTTGACTGGTAAGCTTTTTTTTTCTGGTTTCCGTGCCAAAACTGGTACGAGCCAATAAATTACCGAAATACCTGAAAATTTGTTTCTGGGGATTTTCGAGGTTGCTGATTTCATTCCCAACCTTAATTTTCATGTACCTACCTTCGAAAAGGATGAAAATGAGGGTTGAAAGTGAATATTTCCGATTTTCCAGCGGCATGTTTTTATGTTATATTACATGGAAAATCCAAATTTTTTAGGATGAAAATGAACAAAATTCACGATCCCCGAGGGGGTGAAAAATGAGGGTTGGAGGTAAAATTTTCAGATTTTTCAATGAGAAATTCTTATGTTATATTACGTAAAAAAAGTTCGTTTTTGAGGGTACCATATTCTTTCATCGCAATAAAATAAAATTCGCTACCTGCGAAAGGGTGAAAAATAAAGTTTGGGGATGAAATTTTTAGATTTCTTAATGGGGAGTTTTTGTGCTATATTACATGAAAATTTCGAGTTTTTTAGAACACTAGCCTCTTCTATTGAAATGCACCCCAACCCTCATTTTTCACCCCTTGGCAGATCGGGAGTTTTGGTTTATTTTGATAAAGGACTGTCATGCTCGACAAAAAACATACAGTTTTTATGTGGCAAAGCATAAAATTTCTCGTTGAAAAATCTGGAAATTTCACCCTCAAACCTTATTTTTCACCTCTTAGGCTTAGGGAATAGTGATTTTTTTTTTTCATTTCAATAAAATAGTTTAGTGTCCTAAAAAACTTGCAATTTCCATGTAATGTAAAAAAACTTTCACATTGAAAAATCTGAAAATTTCACCCCAACCCTTATTATTCATCTCTTCGGGGATAGTGAATTTAGTTTTATTTCGACAAAAGAGTCTACTGTGGAACTTGGAATTTTCGGGTAATATCGCATAATAACTTTCCATTGAAAAATCTAACAATGACAGCCTTAACGCTCAATTTTCACCTCTTTCAAGGTAAAAATTAAGCCCGGAACTCGATTCAGTGACACAAAAAACCCTTGTAAACCATTTTTCGTCCCAATCGGTTGAAAATTAAAAACGAGATTTCAATATGTACGCATATGATACATTATTACCAGAACTGACCCGACTTTTTTTTTGTATATACCAGTCAACAGGTTATACCTGATATGAGACGCTGATGCTCATTTTTTAGAAACTTGTGAATTTTGCGGATTGGGAAAAAAGTGCTGTATACGAAAGGTAGTTTCTTCGATATGAGACAAACATTTGATGGATGCTTTTTACGCAATCCACGGTATCTTTTCTACGAATTTTTCAGGAATGCTCTTCAGTACTTCATGCCATGTCTTATAAAAGAAATCGTTCAATAAAAAATTCAAAAACAAAAATGATACTTTTTCTATTTTGGATATTCTAATACGACTTCATGATTCTCGAAAAACCTAGATCAATCCATAACTGTTTGAAGTAAGAAATGTTAAAAATCTGATAACATATTCTCATGAGCTGAAATTGAATAGAAGGTAAAAACTTTTCTCTCCCTTCAAATTTCATTAAAAAAACCATATTGTTTCAGAGTTACGACAATCAAGGTACTTGAAGTTTCACTGGAAATTGGACGGAGGAAAATGTAAAAAAAAATTCAGTGAATAATTAATCGCTGACGCAACTCTTCTTATGCTTGAAATATCGTGTGCAATCTAATATTTCTCACGATACGCGGGAATTTTCAAAATTTTTCTTTCGCTAAAACCGCGATGATTGAGCGAAAAAAATCGTTTCCAATAAAAAAATTGAAACTAAAACCTCAACTTTTGAGGATTCGCTCGTGGAATTGAGGAGAAAAAATTTCATGTGAAAACGCGGTCCAATTGAAAGGAGAATCCAACAAATCAAAAATCAACGTCTTTCGAAATGACGTAGCACCCGTAAAAAGGGTCGTAGTAACTTTTCGAATGAACCAAAGTAAAGGTGAATGTCTTCCCTTCAAAATGCGCCTTCTTGCATCCGAGATCTAAACCAGTGGTCTAGTAGAAGAAAAAAGAGCGCGGAACATTTTTGGTCTTTTATTCGAAAATTTTTCCCCGGTAGTAAAAACACTTGAAAAAAAGTAAAAAAAAAAAGAGCGAAAAATATTGAAAGACCGCAACCTTAGTTTTGAATGATCTACAAATATTATCATTGTTAATTTGAAATTTTCTTCCTCATTATTTGTTTCATGATAGGGAAAAATATATAAGACCATTCTAATATAGACAAGATTTACATCATTTGAAATTGACTAAACAATTTTTGTCCGTCAACGTAGAAAAAATAACTATTTAATACCGTTGATTGCTTTCGCCACCTGAAGGTACTTACTCAACTTTAAACAAATCATTTGTAAAAAATTTTTTGGAGATAAGAAAAAATGTATAATTTTCCAAAATATTTAGTAATTGTTACTCTTCTAAAAAAAAAGCGAAATCACTATAAAAATACTTCAAAAAAGTAAAAAAAGAACGCCAAGTATTAAAAAACCGCCCCTTTAGTTTCGAATATATTTTCAGTAAATGAAAAATTTCCTTTCCCATTATTTATTGCTAAAATGACATAGTAGGAAAATCAAGATAGGAAAAAAACATGAGATCATTTTAGCATAGCCAAGAATTTTGAATAAATTTCGATTTCTGCTGAGAATCATGTTACACCTCCAACTGTACCGGCTAAAGAGTTTTGTGACTTCAAGCGTTCCCAGAATGATTTTGCGATTAAGATATTGTTATTCTAATTTAATGCCCAAATTCACTGTCAAAATTACACACAAACTTGGCGTGGATGGTTTTCAAATCGAAGCTCGGCGAAGGAATGCTAATGCTCCATCCGTCTGCATCTAGAGCGAATTTCAATGCCCACTAATTCATTTGTTTTTTATTTCGTTATCCTTCATCCAGCCCACGGTCTTACATACAGGTCTGGAAACTTGAAGGGTGGGGAGTGACTCAGATATTGAGGCACAAGCGTAGTTCTCGCTCTCGCCACATGCAGCTCTGCCACCCCGGGGTGAGCCAATCATAAATCAGATCCGAACAGCTGTGTTTTGATGCTAATTTTTCAGAATCAACATTTCTAAATATTACTTTCAATCAAAGCGATGTAAATTGTAAGGATACAATTTATGACTGCTGAGCCTATCGGGATAGTGATGATTATTTATTATGATAAAAAACAATTCTTAAGCTTTTTTACGAACAACACCTATAAATATCAAGCAACGCCATACAACTTTTGATACATTAAAATGCGAACGTACCGTGAATGTTTCAGAAAAAAGTATACTGTGATTGCGTGTTTTTTTTCTTTTTTTAAGTATATATTTCCAGGGACGTTGTAAAAACGTGTACTGGGTTATTGCATGGATTTTTTTAAATTTTTTCAGGGTAGTTTCAAGTCTGTATTCCCAAGGACGTTGTAAAAACGTGTACTGGGTTATTGCATGGATTTTTTAAATTTTTTCAGGGTAGTTTCAAGTCTGTATCCCCAGGGACGTTGTAAAAACGTGTACTGGGTTATTGCATGGTTTTTTTAAATTTTTTTCAGGGTAGTTTTAGTCTAATATTCCCAGAGACGTTGTAAAAACGTGTACTGGGGTTGCATGTTTTTTCTTTTTTCAGGGTAGTTTTAGTCTAATATTCTCAGAAACGTTGTGACGTGTATTCTTCTTTTCTGCAGCTCATTCATTCTTTTTTTATAATTGATTGACGACCTGGAAAAAAGATAGAATACAGAAGGATAAAAAAAAGAATAAACGCACCGTATATGTTCAAGTCGATCTGTTTTTATTGGTTCGTCAGTTTGGCAAGTTTGTTTTTGACAACGAATCGTTTTTGCAATTGCTGGTTTTGTTGATACGTGAATTGACGCATCCTCATCCTGATATAATAATAAATCGCATAAGATAATATTTTGGAAGCATGCTGTATGCAAGGAAAGGTAAATGTATAAGTAGCCAAAACCTCTTCCACGGTCAAGTCAAAAACATATTTTTCATGAGCGTGCTTGGCAAAACAGGACTCAACATGAGAAATTAATTTAAAAAAATGGGTATTGGAATGGATCAAACGCCCGCGGGACTTCTCATCAACGAGCTTTGATGCCGGACACGAGTACTCGCTTCTTCTTCGTACAGCATTTTGGCACTCTTCACACTCACCATACCGTCGAAGAATTTGCTTGCACAAGTAGCCTGCAAGCGTGGTTAAAAATTGTTACAGAAAAACCATGCAAACACAACATGCGCCAACCCTGAGAAGTAGCGGAAATGGGATACAAAGATGAAAATAGTACTGAAAATAAAGCATTGTTTCTGTATCAATACCCCCTGTTGAACTGAGATTAAAGTTAGGCAAAAGTTAGAGTAAACAACCCTAAAAAAGTGGTCAAACATATGGAGAGTATGAGAATAAAGTCGTCAAACCTGTGACATAATAAATTATGCATTCAAGGACTCGTGAATGGGAATAGTCATGGTCTTGGAGTTCATCAATCTCCCAATCTTCGTACTCAACCAATTGGTCTAATTTTAGCTGTAATTCTTTCGCGATTTTTGAAGTTTTGGATTCAGTACGACCGTAAATTTTTATCAGGTCGTCAACCGATACCAAAATTTCGGAAGGTTTCCTATTGCTAACTAAACAATTGCCATAAACTGGCGGCTTAATAACGCTATAAACTGATAAAAGTTTATAAAGTTGTAGAAATGTTGAGCAAGTGGGATGGTCGTTGCTGCCCGAGGCTTGTCGAATGGTGCCGAAAAATTTCTGGAAAAACAATGCATAGGAATTACTAAAGCGAAACAAGATGAAAATAAGCACTGTCTGTATCTAGAACAAATATAGTAATTTCAAATTACCTCCAAGTTATCCTGATTAATTTTTCCGGAAAGGATGTATTGAAAATCGTACTTTTCGATGAGGTATCGACAAAGACCCATGGTGGAATGCATCGATATTCGTAGCCCATTAGCTGTATCTGGCGTAAGGAACTCCTCGCTCGTTACATCTCCCCTTTTCATGGCTCGTTCCCAATCATCCAACCAATTCAGAGAAGATTCTATAATCTGTGAAATTATAAGGGACGACGTGTAGGAAAAATTGTTCTTGTTTTATCATGAGAGAAGTTGAGTTTGTATTTCCAGGGACGTTTTAAGAACGTGTACTGGGATATTGCATGTTTGTTCGCTTTTTCAGGGTAGTTTTAGTCTAATATTCCCAGGGACGTGATAACGTGTACTGGGGTTGCATGTTTTTTTTTTATTTTTTCAGGGTAGTTTTAATATTCTCAGGGACGTTGTAAAAACGTGTACTGGGTTATTGCATGGGTTTTTTTTATATTTTTTCAGGGTAGTTTTAGTCTAATATTCCCAGGGACGTGATAACGTGTACTGGGGTTGCATGTTTTTTTTATTTTTTCAGGGTAGTTTTAATATTCTCAGGGACGTTGTAAAAACGTGTACTGGGATTGCATGTTTTTTCTTTTTTTAGGGTAGTTTTAGTCTAATATTCCCAGGGACGTGATAACGTGTACTGGGGTTGCATGTTTTTTTTATTTTTTCAGGGTAGTTTTAATATTCTCAGGGACGTTGTAAAAACGTGTACTGGGATTGCATGTTTTTTCTTTTTTCAGGGTAGTTTTAATATTCTCAGGGACGTTGTAAAAACGTGTACTGGGTTATTGCATGGGTTTTTTTTATATTTTTTCAGGGTAGTTTTAATATTCTCAGGGACGTTGTAAAAACGTGTACTGGGTTATTGCATGGGTTTTTTTTATATTTTTTCAGGGTAGTTTTAGTATAATACTCCCAGGGACGTTATAAAAACGTGTACTGGGATTGCATGTTTTTTCTTTTTTTAGGGTAGTTTTAGTCTAATATTCCCAGGGACGTGATAACGTGTACTGGGGTTGCATGTTTTTTTTATTTTTTCAGGGTAGTTTTAATATTCTCAGGGACGTTGTAAAAACGTGTACTGGGATTGCATGTTTTTTCTTTTTTCAGGGTAGTTTTAATATTCTCAGGGACGTTGTAAAAACGTGTACTGGGTTATTGCATGGGTTTTTTTTATATTTTTTCAGGGTAGTTTTAATATTCTCAGGGACGTTGTAAAAACGTGTACTGGGTTATTGCATGGGTTTTTTTTATATTTTTTCAGGGTAGTTTTAGTATAATACTCCCAGGGACGTTATAAAAACGTGTACTGGGATTGCATGTTTTTTCTTTTTTCAGCGTAGTTTTAGTCTAATATTCCCAGGGACGTTATAAAAACGTGTATTGAGGTTGCATGTTTACTTTTTTATTTCGGAGTAATTTCAATTATAGTTATCAGGAACATCAAGAGATCGAATAAGAGAACTGGATGATTTTTTCCCTTTCTTTGCAATATTTGGAATGCGGAGCGAAATTTTTTACCTTGAAATCGTTGGAGTCCGGTGTTAGTCCTTGATTAGGCGTTTTTCCGTTGAGCGCGTCGAAGAGGTCGTTAAAACGTTTGCAAAAATCAATAGTCGCTTCGCAACCCCTGAAACCTTCATATTTTTGATCCCGGTAAAATTTCAACCCATCGGCAACTGAATTGCTAAAGATCTGTATTAAGTAAAAAAAAAATCCTCATAATTCTGAATCACGATACTTTGAAAGAAATAATTAATTAGATTCTATGAATTAAATTAATTGCGAATGTTTACCTGTGTTGCTAATCGGACACGCATTTTACTGGTGTTATCTGGATATACGTGCCGCTTTGATATTTTTGGGCACACTCGTAAATTCCCTATGAGCCTTTCGTCCGTGTCAAGCAAATTTTCGAAATAGCGCCATTCAACGTAACCATCGTCTTTGTTTATCTGGAATCAAATTTATACGCAAGTTGGTATTAAGGCTTTTCTAAAATTGTATATTATAAAAAATCAAAACTTATCGGAATATACATTTACCCGTATTTTTTTCTTATTGTGAAGACGATTGCGAACATTTTTGATTAGATGCGGTATATCTGAAAAGACGAACACTCGTCTTTCGTTGTCCAGTGGATGAGTGAACCACGACTTTACATTATCGATCGTCCTGTCAATGCCGAGTAAAGTTCCCATTTTCGTGTTAGTATGAGCACCATCTGATATTATTCCATGAATGTTAGCGCCACATTCTTCTAAAAGGATGATTGCCTTGACCATCAGTTTCGCTAACTCTTCACCTTTGACAGGATTTTTGGAAGCAAAAACTGCAATTGGCTGAGTGAATTTGTCCGCAATTGGTTGAAACATTAACACGAGTCCATGTGTCGCGAGATCATCCGTGTTCGTAGCAACAGGTCCTTCAGGCCCGAAATCCGTCAAACCAGAATACGTGAGATTCTTGGCAGAAACTGAGACCGATTTTCGCAAATTAATTTCGTCACAAACCAGCATTCCATGGCGCTGCATCGGCTGCTTCGATTGGAATTTTAATTTCAGCAATTCAAAAAATTTATCGTCGAAGCCACATTTTGAATCGATGAATGAGAAATAATTCCGAACAGTCCTCGAACATGGAAGCGGAAGGATCTGATTTTTCCTCAAAAACTCGTAACAACTTGGAGATCTGATGTTCATCAACATGCACAACATAATCCAGTCTTTGGTGTAACGTCTACCCCGGAGATCTTTCAGTTTTGCTGCTGCAAGAATTTCTTGTAGAAGAGTTCTTTGAACGTCCGGTAACTGAAATTTTGCGCACCGTTCTTCAAGTGCATGCTCCTGTATTGCCACTAATTCATCCTGCTTCTGTTTCAAAACCCCTCTGAGTAATTTGATACGTTTTGTTCGACGATTTTTTGCTCGCCTCTCCCGATTAATTTTCAACCGCAAACCCTTTAACTTTTTTTTGTCAATAGGATTCGAAGGTGTAGAAAAACGTTTCATTCCGGTGCATTTTTTGTAACGAAAATCTTTTTGCCGTAATGTTTTTCTGAGGCGTGCACAAAAGTTACACGTCTTTTTACCTCCGATTAACGTACACATCGCTGACCGATTCATCTCCATGGTGTCTTTGAAGATTGTACCAGCCTCAGCAATATTGACATTTGCATCTCCCAATCCATCACAAATTCGGAGAACATGAAAATCTTTGACAATTTTCGGCAGCAATTGAGGGTCAATTAATTTCTGGGGAAGTTTGGATACATCATGTTTGAGTGGCTTGCCATGGACTGCGTATATAATTTTCCCATTTTCATCGATGACAATACCTCTGCGAATTGCAGCGACATTTTTATTGAAGGCAATCTCAGACACCGACAGAAGGTTTTGTTCTGATGATGGTCCACTAATGCTCCATAAATTTGGCAAAGACACTGTACAGCCTCCGTTGATGGTTTTGATTTGTACTTGAGAATCATGCGATACAGAAAATTTGAAACGCAGACCTTCGCTTATGACATCCGCTTCATTTTGTGTGCTTGTCTCACACGCAGTACAATTGACCTCCTCTGTTTCGTTCGTTGTCTGAGACTCGTTATGAAATTCGGGCTCTTCTTGTGCATGGAGTAGCAGCAGGTCCATATCTTTTTTGGTGGATGACTGATTGGAGAATTTGTATGCAGCGTCTTGCAAGTTTTCGATTCATGTCACAGGTGCTGTTTTTGACACCTCGCGGAATCCTCCACCAACAGCTACAGCAGCTTCGGTTACGTTGATAAATTTATCTGCAATGTCATAGCACTGAATATTAATGATAAACGTTCAATATCAGTTATTAGGATAGTTCTGTTTTCGCTCTACTTACTTTCTATGTTAGTGTCCTCATGATGCGTTGAAACGTCATTACCAAAAATTGATGGGACGGCAGACTTATCGAGGCGAGGATACTTGTATGGAATCTGAAAGAAAACCAATAAGTAATATGTTAGATTGGATAATATATACAATATTTGCTTTTGAAGAGGGTAGTTTTAGTCTATATATATTCCCAGGGACGTTGTGACAACGTGTACTGGGATTGCATGTTTTTTTCTTTTTTCAGGGTAGTTTTAGTATAATACTCCCAGGGACGTTATAAAAACGTGTACTGGGATTGCATGTTTTTTTCTTTTTTCAGGGTAGTTTTAGTCTAATATTCCCAGGGACGTTGTGATAACGTGTACTGGGGTTGCATGTTTTTTTTCTCTTTTCAGGATAGTTTTAGTCTAATATTCCCAGGGACGTTGTGACAACGTGTACTGGGATCGCATGTCTTTAAATTTATTTTGATGAGCTTTTTAAGTTGTAGACGAATAGAATAAAATATACTTCATAAACGTAAACAGGAAAATTTTTAACACTTACATCAATCAGAATTTGTCCATCAGGACCTCGTTTTGTCAATTTCCGCACGATACATCGTGGCTCGAAATGACGTTCGCAAACGTGTTGCGAAGTCTTCAGCTCTTGAAGACCCGGAATTGACGACGCTGAAGTTTCCAACGTTGGAGTCCAACGAAATGAATGAAAATAAAATGATTTATCTATCAGTTTTTTATTTCACGAATCATAATTGTGTAGATTGAAAAAATACAAAGTACGAATTCGACTGGAAATAAATTGGAGAATTTCTGGAATTATTGCACAGTTTTTTAGATCATTTCGTTGGACTCCAACGTTGGAAACTTCAGCGTCATCCGGAATTGCCGTTTCCCATTTTCGACGCAATTCTTCGTCTTGCGGAACTTTGAACACTGAGCACTTTCCACTATCGTTCTTAAAAGTTTTCCAACACTTTGGAACTATACACGCTTTCGGCATTTTTTAATGAAACTTTGATTACGAACACTTTACACAACGAAACGATCGAATACGGGAACCGGGAACACCGGGAACACGATCAAAAACGTCAGACTGAGAAGGTTATCTGTCACTCTATAAAACGATCACAGTGCTCTATATCTATATATATTATACCCCCGGGTAAGAGCGCTCCTAGCGGATAGATAGAAAACTGCGAATTGTGCCTCACTAACGGTGACACTCCCCACCATTCCAGCGTGCCGCAGTTTCCAGACCTGTATGTAAGACCGTGATCCAGCCACGTATGAATTTTTTACTTGTCTACCTATCCATATTCGCTCCGTGCAAGTCAGCGGTGGCGACCTCTGGTAGCTCAAAAACGCGAAAAACCTGGAAACTTTAGCTGTGGGCCTGTGGGCCATTGGGAAATGTTATAAAAACTGGAGTTGATTCAAATAATTTTTTTTTTTTTAAGCATATGTAGTTATCAACAGTCATTAATCGAAAATTATCTTCAAAATGAAATAAATAAATGTAGTATAATTGATACATATGTTATGACACTTGTACGATCCATTTTAGGTTATCCACGAATAGTCAGTGAATATGAATATATCATTCTCATATTCAAACAAAATGAATTATACGAATGGGTGTTATAAAATGTTTAAAAACAATTCAGAATAATCATATTTTTAAGGTAATTCTATCGCTTCAGTCTAGTCATACCACTGCGAATAGTTGAGATTTATAGTATCAATATTTTTGACATATGGAAAAAAATTATTTTTAATAAGTGAAAGTTCCCATATGTAATCCTTTAAATGAATGTTTGCACTGAATTATAAACATGAAAAAAAAGTCAGTCCAACGATTCGCGTAGTATCCCCAGGTTCACTTTGGCAACACCGGTTCTCTCCATCTTTTTCTACTCGACCATTCGTAAGTGTTTCACCTCTTTTCTGTTGATCTGTCAAATTGAAGTTAGGACTACACTCAGATGCTGCCTTACCGTCATATCTCTTTATCATAGCGAGTTGAAGGAAATCCAATGCCGGAAGTTCAAATTAAACTTAATATTCCGTAAAAAATAGGCCGATAAGGGCAACTTTTTTGGGAGTATTAGATTACTACAAGTGTTAAGTATACGAATTGCAGTTTTTTTCCAGAATTTTATGGATTTCTAGGCAAATATACCCTTTTATAGCAACCGGAAGTTAGGTTTTTGTATATGCCATTTTGAAATTCCTTCACAACAACCACCAATTTTAATAATTAATTTATCTAAAATTAGGTAGATAACCGACCCTGAAATTTTACACAGCCCTTTATTAAAGATTTAAGTACAGTAGCATACAACATTTTTTTAAAAATTTTATGAACTAAGCGTGGCAATAGAATTACCTTAAATAACACAATGCTAGTCGTACGGAAAACTTCCAGGATTATTGTTCCTTTTCCCCACCGCCGGCGCTGGGGTAGATTCGCTTATCCCCTCCAAGGACTTGCACGGAGCGAATACTGGTTCATCACAAGTATTCTGTATCCCATTCGTTGATTCATTCACCAGATTGTCCATTTTTATATTCCTAAAACCATACTTTCTCCACATCCTATTCGTTTGTTGATTCAATAATTTAATCCATTCGCCTATGTATTGTGTAATTATTCATTAAATCATTCATATTTGCTAATCATTTTATTTTCTTAATTAATCTCTTTCATCTATATACTATCTCAGGAATCTATTTTATTCATCAAACCATTAATTTTGAATAGTATATTTGATCAATCGTGTCTTCCCGAGCTTCGATTTGAAAACCATCCACGCCAAGTTTGTGTGTAATTTTGACAGTGAATTTGGGCATTAAATTAGAATAACAATATCTTAATCGCAAAATCATTCTGGGAACGCTTGAAGTCACAAAACTCTTTAGCCGGTACAGTTGGAGGTGTAACATGATTTTCTGCAGAAATCGAAATTTATTCAAAATTCTTGGCTATGCTAAAATGATCTCATGTTTTTTTCCTATCTTGATTTTCCTACTATGTCATTTTAGCAATAAATAATGGGAAAGGAAATTTTTCATTTACTGAAAATATATTCGAAACTAAAGGGGCGGTTTTTTAATACTTGGCGTTCTTTTTTTACTTTTTTGAAGTATTTTTATAGTGATTTCGCTTTTTTTTTAGAAGAGTAACAATTACTAAATATTTTGGAAAATTATACATTTTTTCTTATCTCCAAAAAATTTTTTACAAATGATTTGTTTAAAGTTGAGTAAGTACCTTCAGGTGGCGAAAGCAATCAACGGTATTAAATAGTTATTTTTTCTACGTTGACGGACAAAAATTGTTTAGTCAATTTCAAATGATGTAAATCTTGTCTATATTAGAATGGTCTTATATATTTTTCCCTATCATGAAACAAATAATGAGGAAGAAAATTTCAAATTAACAATGATAATATTTGTAGATCATTCAAAACTAAGGTTGCGGTTTTCTATTAGTATCATGCCTCTCTACGAATCTTCGTGTTCAAGCTCAGTGATGCCAATGCAAAACTTCAATGGGGAATATGCACGGTGGGTAATATGCGCCAGTCCCGTGATCCATCCTCTTAAAGGTTAGGGAACTTCAAATTTGTAGATTCCGTGAAATGAGTTTCGCAATTGACTAAAAGAGGTTAATTTCGTATACTAGAAAGAATTCGGTTTCACAAGAGGAAGCGATTCGTACTGAAGGTTTCGGAAATATACGATTTAGTCATAAAATACACTTATAATTTAAACTATCTAAAAAATAATTTATAAATAAATGACTCGGCCATAACAGATCAAATTCAAGTCACAACGAATCCAACAGAATTGGCCATTTTTAAATGTCGTTTTTGTATTATGAATCTAGACATTTTCGTGTCATCCAAAACATGCCCTCGATGAAATATATTTCCAAAGTTTGCAAGTGGCCGCGAAGATCCAATTATCTACAGTTTGATAGTTGCAGAAAAAAGGCACCCGAAACATTTATTATGTCAGAATTCAAAGAAGTAAAAAAAACTAAGCGTACTTGATTCAACAGAGCAACGGAATTCAAAGACGTTTAAGGTACCTGCATTGCTTGTGGAGGAAAACAATTTCATTTCAGGATAATTTATAAATAAATTAGGAAATTCAGAAATTTAGCATAGAATTTAGAAAAAGGAAAATTAAGATAATTAGTAAAGCTGAAAACTTTTGTGATGAATTTTTGAAATTACATGTTACGGTTGGAGTAAAAAATTTAAATAATTGGCACACATGCTGCGACACAAAAATATCAAAGTTTGAAGGTATTCGCTCCATACCGCAGTAATACAAACTTTAATACTATTTGAAAAGAAATACTTTAAAAGTTGCTGAATAAAGTTCCATTACATATTACCATAATCAAAGATAGGGGGTGATACTTAGCACATATACTTATCCACAGAAATTTCCAAGTTCGCAGGTATCTGCTGCGATTCAATGTATCTGCGCAATGAGTTTGGAAGACAGCAATTTCAAATCCATCCATAAATGAGCAACTGAAGACTTTTGTAATGAATTTTTCATTTGATATTTATGTTACGGTGCAAGTCAAAAAATAAAATGAATGGCGCAGTATATAAATTTTATAGTTTGCAGATTTTTGCTGTATATCAATGATCCAAATCTATAGTATTAGAGTGGAAAGTTGTTAGAAGTCATGATGTTACATTAAAATTACATAGCGCACATAACATTCAGAAATTCTGTAGGTTTCCATGATGTTGGCAGGTATTATACTTAATTGCATCGAAAACTGAGCAACTGTACACTTATCGTAATGAATGTTTTCACCAATAATTCCACATTTGCAGTTTGCAGAATAGGAATACTCAACATACACGTCATTTCATAAGTATTGTTGTCAATATTTGTGTTTGCCTACTGCATTCCGAAGATTCAACTTTTCATATTATCAGCAAAAAAAGCATCCAAAGACTTTTTGGAATAAGTTTCAAAATTTATTACTCAACAGACCAGGTGGAAAAAGAATAACTACACTTATATCAATACCAGAAACTGTTTTCAGAATCTGATGTACAAAATGTGCGATTGATGATCATAATGGGAAACCTCTTGAATCACGTTACAACAATCAGCATGAAGAAATAGTACAAAATCATAGGACACATATTAAGCAACCAATTAATAATATGTATCGATCCACTGCAAACCGATGGAGTCAAAACAAGGATCGGAAAGAGCAGAGCCAAACTGAATAGGAAAAAAAATATGGGAATATTCAAAAATAATGTTGACACAAGAAATAAATTAGAAAACATTTATTCAATTGGAGTTTCTCACATTATACACTAAGAGTTCCGTGTGTTTTTGATATATTAATTATCAACCATAATATTTCATATCGCAAAAAGAAAATTTGACGTTTTAGGTTGACGAACATTTTTCCTTACAACTTCCAGACCTATTTTTGATAAACTGATTTGCCTTATTTATATTATTCACTAACTATGCGAACGTTTGTTACATTTGTCCCGCACAACATCAAACCCCGGCCGGTTCGTTATTACCACACAGCTATCAAAGGGCACTCGTATATATAACCTACATTATTACACATGATATATAATCACGCAACTGATATATTTACGCTGCACAATATTCCGCGCACTCTGGTTTAATTGAAAGATTATCTCAGTTGACACTTATTTCCAATCGAACGAAATAATGAAATCTTGAAAAGTTTCGTTGACATATGCATCGCGCATTTTTTCATATTTTTTATTTTCACACACAGATCACAGTCTACATTTACGCGGCCGCTTTTATACCGGTTTAGTATTCCACAAGTTTTAACAAAATAAATTTCAATATGCACTTCGTTAGATGACGTGAAAATTATTTTTATTTTCCCGCACGCACTTCATAACATCATAACCCCAAATGTCAACATGACGTTAAATTTCAGCTGGTGACTTTCGAGCACTTTCGAGCTCTCGAGCTCCTTCGCTTTCCGCCAAACTTCCTTGCTCTTTTTCTTGAATGTCATTGGCCCAAAAATTCTCTCACTCTTCATTGGTTGCAACAAAATTTCTCTCACCAGGGATTGGTGATCATGGGGGCCAAGAGGCCTATGTTTGTAGCGGTTGGAGTACGCGTATACAGATACGTAAAATCCTGAATGTGTTAGTAACTTTTGCATAATCTTAAGCCCGTGCAAAGTTTTTTCTCAGAAATTACGACACCGAGCATGTTGATTTTGGACTCATTCGACAGAGAACTTCTTAATTAGCTAAAAGTTCAATTTTCAAAGCCGTACATAACTCATGAGCTTTGCAATTAAAGAAAGTCACATGCCAATTTTACCCCCACCACCGCGAATCGTTTTATTCAGAGAAAATATAGTCTCGGCGAGAGCCTCAGGCCAGCAGACGACAGGGCTGTCAATGTACTTGTCCCGAGACTCTACCGAGTCTCTTGATATGCAGACAAAAGTTGAACATCTGATCAACAGCTCGCTCATTCTGCATTTCTTTTCGTGATAATAATAACAACAATTATAATGATGATAAATAACGTTTATTTTTAACACTGGGCATAACAATGCTGCCAACTTACAATTATTTCGATGCGACAGCACATTCCTTCCTTCTTAATTTCATTGACGTCTTACACCTTCCGAATTTGGAATACACGCGAATAGATCGATCATACAGACCCTTAAACATATAGCCTCATGAACGCACTCACACACGAATATTGATGCGTTACAGATTTAATTTCACAACGAGTTTATGAACCCTATTCGATCAACGCAATGGACGCTCCGAATTTACAGGTGCAATGTTGACCTTTTCCACGACACTTCCTTTTAATTGATCCTGAAGCATTGTAAATGCTTGAGGCGATGCTTGATCGTTTGTCACATCAGATTCGGCATCATTCGTACACTTATAACTCGACGAAATCGACCTTATATGATCGGTATGCCGCTTCCAAGAACGATTATCATCCGTTTGAAATTTATAAGTAACCGGAGTGAGACGCTCCACTACTTATAATAATTTTTTCCACGAATTATTGGCGTAATCTTTCGCCATTATAATTTGCTCGTTTTGCCACGTCGCCGTTTTATTACCATGGAAAGATTCGATTTGTTTATTTTGTTTCTGCTCTACTTCGTAGCGCAACGTCGGTTTCAGATAGTCTAATTTAGTTCTAAATTTTCGTCCTATTTGCAATTCCGGAGGACTGCGATTTGTCGTATAATGGGGAGTAGCTCGAATATAAAATTAATATTTACAAAGTGCTTCGGGTTTCGAATTCCCTTCTTTCAATAACAATTTGTATTTGTTCTTAAAAGTACGTACGGCGTTCTTGGCTGCACCATTCGACGCGGGGTCATTCGGCGCAGTTTTAACATGTCTTATACTGTATTGTTTAAGAAAATTGCCGAAGTCTTTTGAGCAAAAGCTCGAACCATTGTCAGTGACTAGAGTCAGAGGAAATCTCCAATTACAGAAGTATTCACGAAAGGCCCGAATTGTGGACTCTGACGTGATGTTGTGAGCTCGTTGTTAATCGATCTGAATTTTCGCGGGTATCGTTGGCGCACAGCGGCCAAGTGCCGAGTTTTCGTGAATTATTATTTGTGTAGAGGGGGAATAACCCTCTCATCGCCGTTTGATGGCACGCGCTCGCTCTCTTCGCTCTGGGACGTCAACGAGAGGCTGGACACCTTTTCGGGATCTGAGGAACAGTATACAGCAAAATCGACTGGCCGGTTTCCTATCATTCTCAAGTTTACGGCTTGCTCTCGATCATCGAAGCTCACCTTGGTCCCAGGGCAACAGCCACCGAGGGATACATCCAAACTGCGAGATAAGTCGGCATTATTAGTATCGAGATTGTTAGAGATTGTATCTCTAAGTCGGAATAGCTATGCGATATCCAGTAATATTGTCCGAAAGTAAAACACATTTTTTAATAATTATTCTAGGTGCGATGACTTTTTCACTTTTTGCAAAATTGCGTACTTTTGAACGATTCCTACGTTTGCAGATACCGTAGGGTAACAAAATACATCTTCATGGGTTTCCTCTTCATAACTATATAAAAATAAATGATCTAATTGACACCTTTCATTCTGAGCGCGATCATATTTTACGTATATTTCTTTAATCGCGACTATTTTTTGATTCTCCAATCATTTGGATATATTGACGTGAACGTCGCTTGAATGAATATATATATATTGTGTTTCTTTGAGTTCGGAATTTTATACCCGCCCCCCGTCAAGAGACACGGAAGCGGCTCGACGCCAACTACTCGTATATACATGTATATATTGTGATCAAAATTTTTCCTTAATTAACAGGACCTATTATCACAAAAGTCATTCTCTCTACTTTGTCGATTTATTTGATGGGACTTAATTGCGTGGGCGCCAGTCGCTTTGCGACTCGACAAAGAGAGAGAAAGACAAGGTGACCAGCTTTATTCAGCAGGAGAGGTGGGATAGACTGGAGAATAGCTGGCAAAATTGCATTAAAGAAATTAAAATTATTATTAACAAATCTTATTCACAAGGATAACAATTTTTCACGTTAGCAGTCCGATTTAATCACGATGAGAATTTTTCGGGAGAGCTGCGAATTAACGACGAGAGAAAAGTCGCGAATTCACTCTGCAATCTTTCCACACACTCGATCGGGATCCTACACTCGCTATAATTTTATCTCGAGCCCGTAACCTTCTGTCACGGAACTACTCGTGATCAGAAAATCGTTTATAGTAAAATTCAAAATGTCTGGTGATTATCAGGAATAAATGAAACTACCGAGCCCCCGTTAATCGGTTACTCGGCCGAGCTATACGCGTCCGCAATCCCGATCCACTCTCTCTATCTCACTCACACAATCACACCAATTCCCGACTCTTTCTCACATTTTTCCAAACAACCATTAACTCACGACATTACTACAATACAATTTTGAGATTTCGCAACGGGCACGCAACTTTATCTCGACTTTACTCCGGGACGTTTGCCTCGCGAGATCGAAACGCGAATAACTACCGGCTGAATCACCACGTGGCAGAGTCACGCCGTGACCGCGTTCTCTCGAGTATTTATTTCTATATTTCGTGACAAAACACAATTTATTCTTCCCGTTTTACAAAAGAATTAATCTAATCCACAACGGTAATCCCCGGGAAGAATTTCTCCTTGCAAGAGCCCACTGTAAGGATCTCCGACAAATTTTCGAGGCGCTCGTCATAATCCTCGAACTGGGTTTTCCGTGTCCACTCTAAATACTCCTTCAATATTTCCTTGGCTAATTCACGGGATCGGTTGACTTCTGTGCTCCCCGAACACTTCTTCATCACCCTTCCCAGGATGTATCCTAGCAGCGTGGCAGTTGTCTTCGCTTCGCTCATTCTCGGTACCTGAATCATCCAGATAACAGGGATCATATTCTTTAAATCTTTCCAGATAACCGGGATCTACTCTTTAAATCGGCAATTGCTACTTTCAGGACTTTAATACCACCCTCAGCTACTAACTCAACAACCACTGGTCAAATAACTCTACTAACCCGGTAAGGACCCTGATAGCGTGGAGCAAACTTAGCTGCGATATGTTGGGAAGAAGAGGACAAAATGCATTGCCTTCTCAACACTAAATCGCCTACTTTAAACGTAATGATATGGCGGTGTTTATTATATTGCCTTGCCTCACTCTGGTACGCTTTCTCCAAAGCATACTGTATTCGTTCTCGTAATTCTGCCAATTCCCTCTGTGCTCTGACCATTCTTCAACGGGAAGGGGAAGAATCTCTCCTAACCCACCAACAACCGTTCGACGATAGAAATTATGTGACTTCGGAACTCGTCCAGCATTTAAATAGTCGGGACTACAGCCAAGAACTGAGTGGTACGTGGTATCATACACGTATCTAAAATCCGTGAGATTTACATCGCATGCACGATGGTCATCTTTTAGAAACAAGACAATCATTGTTTTAAGAACACGATTGACTCGTTCTTTGGGATTGGCTTGCGGATGGTATGGGGGTATCGTGGTATGAAGATTATCTTGTATCCAAGTCTCTAGTGTATGATTCACGAATTCCGTTCCATTATCTGTTAGGATCACATCAGGTGTTTCGTGTCGACATACAACAAGATCGTTAAGCTTTTCTTGTATCGCCTTTCCTGTGGCTTTACGTAAGGCACAACATTTGATGTATTTGGTGAAAAGATCTTGAATTAATAATACATATGCAAACCCTGCTTTACTCGGTGCAAATAGTCCCGTTATATCGGCGACAACTACCCCCCAATGCTTCTCAATTACTCTTCTACCTAACAATTCGATCGGTGGAGCTTGTATGACCTTCGTACGTTGGCACGTATCACACCTTTTTACATACCGAGCTACATCTTTAAACAGACCAGCCCAAAAATATGAGATAGCTACTCGTTGGAAGGTTTTATCAATTCCCATATGACCAGTCTGTGGTACGTCGTGACACTCGTGTGAAACTCATATCCGTTCCTGTTTAGGGACGACCGATTTCCATTCTATTTCACTATCTTCGGGAATCAACCGAGTTCTTCGCCGCCGTACGTATAATTTATCGTCTACGATTTTCCAATCAGGAAAACGGGCAGGATTAGCTCCTACGTCTAACCACCACCACGAATACCAACTATCAGCCACGAAAGCTAATTGAGGTCCAATTTCTAAGGAGTTATTCATATCCAATATCGGCAAAATCATTTCGGGAAATTCATCTTCCAAAGTATCAGAGGAAGTATCTGATTTTTCAAACTCATACTGTGACGTGACAATTCGACCCGCCACTCGTACGAATCGTGTCGACCAGTGGACCGGGTTTACGGCCCTGTGGACGCCGCTGCGACTCATCGGGTGGTGCTCGGAAGGAAAACTCCTCATTGCGTAGTTTTAAGTTTGTATTAAGAATTGTCTACCCTATCTGCCGAGCGCTATTTACCGTGCGAGACTCATTACCTACTGCGTGCTTGGACAGAGAGAGAGAGAGAGAGAGTAAAATTTGAATTATCCCGAATAGTTTTCGTAATACCCTAACCTGATTAGCATTTCAGCTGCCTCCTTTAGCGTGAAAGTTCGGTGTTGCCTCCATCACTTCGGACTCACACATCACTCGATACGTCGTGAGGTGGCTCTTCGTTCTACCCGATCTCGCTTGGGGGGATGGGCCCTCCCAAAACTTCGAGCATAAAACATCGCTCTCGGCACGCGGACGGGTGAAGGGACACGCTGGCATAGGCCACTTGTGAATGCCGCCCGTGCCCTTCCCACGGAGCAACCGAGAGTTACACCGACTATTAGATCATGAATTCGGGTATCGCAGCCCGTGAGACACGGCGCCTCGTCCAGTGGGATCCGGGGGAGTTTCCTGGGGGAGAGGTGCTGTATTGCCTGGTGGTTATGTCGTGGGCCCACCGTGATCCTGCGGGACGCCCAGGGTCGTGAGGGAGGCCTCCCCTTGGCCCTTTCAGAGATGCCCGCCGGATCCCCAAGAGGAAGGATGCCCGAACCACGGTCGTCAAATCGGGAGGCCCTACCCAAACGGGCGGGGGAAGGGAGAACGAAGAGGTGTGGTACTAGATAATCATCCGTTAAGAAGCGCGGCGAAGAATCATTGTCGCGCGCGCTTCCACTTTCAAAATTGCCGCGAAAGCGTGAGCCGGGGCCCACACTTCGGCCGCGCCTAGCAACCGAGCGCTGCGGTGTGACGTCCGAGTGGTGGGGATAGCGCCGGGCGCCGGGAGCAGCTCGCTCGCATAAATTAGTCTACTTCCGAGCACCCGATTGACGAGCCACGTCCAGATTGCTGCGCCACCCGTCTTTCTTTTGTGCCTTTCCTTTGGTTGCGAGCTGTTCCTCGGTAAGTCCGTCTTTCTCTCCATGAGTTCTTTTATCTCGTTGAGCCTTCCGTTCTCGTTTAGTATTTTCGGAATATCGTTCCGGGTTAAAGGTTAGTTTATTGCGTTTTAGTGGGGACGCGTGGATTGTGGTACCGAGCGAGATTGTGGCCGGTACGTCCCGCTTCCCCAGCCCTTTTGGTTTTGGGGCTCAATTAGATAAACGAACTCGATATTAGTTTGGTCCATAAATTTAGAATCATTGTGGGAAACAGACGTTATGCTGTTCTTCCAATTTTGCCGATTGCGCGTTGGAGATTTCCACGCATTATTTTTCGAGTCGCTCTATCTCTCTCTCCCTGCACGGGCTAAGGTCGCTAGCGAGCGCGCTCGGTCGCGCAATGTTTTCGTTGCGTCTCTCTCGCTCCTACGACGCGCTACGGCTAGTACGGTGGCCCACCTCTCGTTCGGTGTTAATTATATTTCGTTCTTTTCTTCGTCCTTTGTCACTGCGTGTTGACTCGAACACTGCGTTGTGGATCGCATCGGGACTTTGTTCGCGTGTAGTTTTCTCCGCATTATTTTATAGTTCATTGCTTGCTTTTATTTATCGTATTGGTTCGGGATGTGAGGAAATCGCGGCGTACCTTCCGCCTGGCCGAAGTTTCCTTCTCTATTACTTGTGATACTCGCGCAGTACCTCTAGGGTTACCTAGCGTCATTACCTTGCCTATGTTGCCTACGACGCTCTCGCGAATTATTTTAGGGTTACCTAGCGTCATTACCTTGCCTATGTTGCCTACGACGCTCTCGCGAATTATTTTAGGGTTACCTAGCGTCATTACCTTGCCTATGTTGCCTACGACGCTCTCGCGAATTATTTTAGGGTTACCTAGCGTCATTACCTTGCCTATGTTGCCTACGACGCTCTCGCGAATTATTTTAGGGTTACCTAGTGTCGATTACCTTGCCTATGTTGCCTATGACACTCTCGCGATTATCTCTCGTTACCTGCGGGATCCGGCCGAACCGCGTGCGTGATCGGTGATTACCTACTCGGCCTCGGCGACGCCTGTAAACGGGCGAATACTAGTACTCGAACCAGCGCTCTTTATTACTCTTCGTATCTCAACCACACGACAAACTATGTTAATTTACTCACCCCGATTTTGTTCATTGTTTGTTATTCGTTCTAACGGAATAAATTGTATTTAATATTTAATTCCCCGCTGTTTCGGCTACATTTTGTTTGTGCTGTAATTCGTGTTGCGACCATCGCTACCTTCTCTCAAGAATCCCCCCTCCTCTACCTTTCGTACCTCAGCTGAGCTGAGTAGCTGGACCGTCCTCGGTCACGTGCGTCCCTCAGGAACTCGTTATTCTATCATTTGGTTAAGTTAACACCGCGAGAAGGGGAAAAATCAAGTCGAGTAATTCGGCGGTACTCTATACCTGGCGCCCATCCCCTCTTCGCTGCCGGTGAGTTCATGAGGAGGCGCAATCCGTGAGCCGAGAAGGGACCGATCGTACCTTTCCGGGAAAATCGTTGTTACAATACATACGGGATAGAGCATCAGGAACATGATGTAATGCCTCTTTCCCGTGTTTTACTTCAAAATTGTACTGCATCATTTGTAAGGCCCATCACGCTAGTCTGCCTTGAGGATCCTTTAAGGACTTCAACCACGTTAGACTGCCATGATCAATAATTACAGTAAAAGCGTAACCTTCAAAGTAGCCTCTAAATTTCCGGATCGATCATAAAATAGCTAAACATTCGTGCTCCGTAACAGTGTAATTTCGCTCAACATTTGACAAAGTACGACTCGCATATGCTATTGGGTGTTCTACGCCTTCTTCAGACTGCGTTAGGATAGCACCAATTCCAAACGAACTGGCATCCATCTGTAACGTGAATGGTTTCGAAAAATCGGGACGAGCTAATGTCGGTGGTTCGACTAAAGCCTATTTAAGATGGTCTAATGCTTTTTGGTGTTCTTCTTCCCATTTCCAAGAATTTTTCTTTTTCAGTAGGAGAGTCAGAAGTTCGGCCACCATGGCAAAAGCTGGTATAAAGTGTCGATACCAAGACGCCATTCCCCGGAATCTACGAAGCTGAGATATATTAATTGGTATTGGAAAACTTTCAATAGGCTCGGCCTTTGCCGGGTCGATTTGTAATCCATTGCGGTTTATTACGAATCCTAGATATTTCACCTCAGAGCAACAAAACTCGCATTTTTCGGGATTGATGAGAAGACCTGCTCCCCGAATTCGATCTAAAACCTTTTTCAACCAGGGGAGATATTCTTTAAAAGTTTCGGTTAGCACAATTATATCGTCAAGGTATGCGAATGAATGGGGTTCCATTTCAGGACCAATTAATTTATCCAAAAGACGTTGGAAAATGGCTGGAGCATTGGTAAGACCAAAAGACATATGTTGAAACTGAAACAGTCCCCTACCCGGGACAGTGAAAGCTGTAACCTCTCGTGATGATTTTTCAAGTGGGATTTGATGAAAAGCTTGACTCAGGAACATCACTTTGGTGTCCCCCTCCGATTTTCTTGAAACTGCTGTATGTGAAAGAGCATTCAAAAGTAAGAGACACGTATTTTTTTTTATCGGCGGAAAAACGGTTTTAAGGGGTGAAACCACCCTTGAAAGTAAGGTATGTCAGGGGGTGATTTTGCAGTTTCACCAACAAGCACTCAACTGATTTTGATAAAATTAAAACCAAAATGTTTCTTATCTGAAGTGATGAAAAGTTCACCATGTGCACGAAAAAAAAAAAACAGGGGTTAACCACCCTTACATTCTTATATATCTCACGCCACAATAAAAAGGAACGAATATGATGGAATGAAACAGGTTCCATTTCCATGAAAACATGAAAATAAAGTTCACGTGTTTTTGCATTTTTGCAAAATAGCAGTCTTAAGGGGGTGAACTAACCCTTTTTTGAATTTTCGTACTGTAGGTGGTTTATTTTTGTTTTACATGTTTTTGCTGATTTGAAATATTATAATAGTTTCGAATCAAGATATTCTGACGTATCGAAGTCAATACAAGACTCTGAAAGGGTGAATCTTCCCCACTCGATTTTCCTATTTATTCGCTATTTCAAAATTTCTCCCTGCATTTCGTGCAATTTGGTTGCTCTGCATCGAAATTACAAATTTAATAATTTTAGGAACATATAAAACTCGTTTTGACCTGGATGGTGGCGGTTTGGCGGGGGGGTGGGGGGGGGGGGGGGGGGGAGTTCCCACAACTACTTTTTCGGTGATCATGGAAAGCTTGTAAACTGCACGTAAATAAATAGGTACCATG
Source organism: Venturia canescens (assembly GCF_019457755.1). NCBI lineage: Eukaryota > Metazoa > Arthropoda > Insecta > Hymenoptera > Ichneumonidae > Venturia > Venturia canescens. The sequence continues at coordinate 15,849,973 of NC_057423.1, read as the reverse complement.
CTACAGATAAAAATGTCTCTATAAAACACTTTCTTAACTTTGGCGGAAAAATAGAGGTGTAGACATATAACCCCGGTGTTTGTGCTAGATAAGAATGTTATCAAGTAGTTATGATCACCTGATATTTTTGGCATTCTCACACACCGAATAACATTAGTCATTCCGAATATTCTTGAGTCATGCATCAGATAAAAACGTTATCAGGCATCGTGAGATTAATAAATATATTTTTCTTTCGATACTTATTTTCGAAGGCGGTAACCATTAGCATTGTACTAGTGCATATTTGAGTGAGCTCCAAATCGTGCGTGCTTTTTCTGTGCTTTTGGTGTATTGTGCCTACTACTTTTATCAGCATGAAAGTCAACCCAATCAACGTTATCAAATTGTTACTGGCTACATTTGAGGCTATGAACATTGCACAAACTCCTGTTAATAATGCAGAAATAGAGATGAAGGAGAATTTCGAAAAAATTTTAATCGATTCTATGCAAGATTACAACGGGATTGAGATGATACAGGAAGAAACTCCTGATTGTCAAGAACCATTTAAAGAGTTCGAAGCAATTGCTGTTGAAGATATCATATGGCAAAAGGATGATGATGTTGATTCCGACGTTGGAGCAATTTTTGGTATGGGAACACCAATGTGATACCCTCATCGAATCGTTGCAGGAGCAAGTTCGATCGAAACGACCACGACTGGGATATCACCACTCGGTCACTTCGCAAATCTTGCGTCTCGAATGTTTGAAGCAGGCAACACGCCAACGCTTCATACATTGGGGCGGAGGATTGAATGATCATGGATTAACATGGCGCGAAATTGACAGCGCATTTGAAAATCGCTTGTCAACCGGTGCTGTGATTAATCGTGATCATATCGACCCACGAAAGTTTCTATTGGATGCGTATGAGCTTGTTGAAGAACAAGTGCAGGCTCATATTCGCAAATATAATAGTATAAAAGTGAACACTTCGTTTAACGGAGAGTTTACCGTGGGCGATAAGCGGGCAAATAAAAGTGTCAACACGGGAAATGTTGAACTTTTCACAACATCGGACTTGAGTGAGTGGTATCGGAAGCGAGTCGTGGAGCCGACTCTGAGATCGCTCGAGAAGTTCCAGGAGAGTGACAGTGGCTGGACATTAACATCAATAACAAATTTAACTGTGAACATCAACAAGTACAATGCTTTGCGGGCGGGATTTCACGTTTCATTGGCGAAACGTATACAGTTGAAAAGAGCGGTGGTAAATGTGAAATCGGCGGATAATGCGTGTTTTGGATGGGCTATGACTGCTGCACTTTATCCAGCAGAAAAAAACAGTGATCGCACATCCTCTTACCCGCATTATTCAACGATATTCAACTTCCAAGGCATCAACTTCCCTATGACGTTGGACCAGATTGGGAAATTTGAGAAGATGAATAATCTGTCAATCAATGTCTTGTGACGTGACATTTTTGCCCCGCCACTCGTACGAATCGTGTCGACCAGTGGACCGGGTTTACGGCCCATTTTGACGCCGTTCGACTCGTCGGGTGTTGGTCGGAACGAGACTCATCGTCACGTAATTATAAGATTTATTTTTAAGAATCGCGTATAGTACCTTTCGAGCGACAATTTACTAAGTCTAATAACCGTTACCTTTTACCTCGGTGCAAGGAAGAGAGAGAAATTCTTGATTGTTTAATTTTGAGTTTGATGAAGTTTCCTTTTGACTATTCCGTTTGTTTTTTTTTTGAGAGATTTGGTGTTAACGTCACCACATTGGTCCCAGCGAGCATTAGTTATTTGACAATACTTTCCTGCTGTTCGAGCCGATCTCGCTCGCAAGAATCATCCCTCTCACGCCGTCTTCGAGTACCGAAGAACATTCTCGACCTGCGGGCGGTTGAAAGAGCACGCTGGCATAGGCCATTTATTGAACGCCGCCCGTGTCTTTCCCGCCATAGCAACCCAGAGTTGCACCGCCCGCAATACCGTGAATTCGGGTGTCAAAGTCCGTGTGAACCGGCGCCTCGTCAGGTGGGGTCTGGGGGAGTTTTCTGGAGGCGAGGTGCTGTTCTTGCCTGGTGGCTTATCTTGTGGGCCCACCGCGACATCCGGAGTCGTGAGGGAGGCCTCCCCTCGTCCTTTCAGAGCTGCCCGCCGGATCCTCAAGAGGAGAGACACCTGGATCACGGTCATCTAGTCGAGAGGAGTGTTTCGAGTGAGCGGGAGAGGTGAGAGCAGCAGAAGAGTAATTATTGCGATATTGGGTAAAGAAGCGTAACGGGAATTATCCTCCGTACACGCTCCCTTGTTTTGAGTTTCCCGCGAAAGCGCGAGCAAAGACTCTGTACTCTAGTTCGCGCCTAGCGCGTGAGCGCCGTTGTGCATGGGCCTAGTGGTGGGGAGAACGCCGAATCTGGAGGACCGCTCGTACGCACTAGCAGTCTTCTTCCGATCACCTCACCGGCGAGTCATCAATACCTCCCGATCATCGAGGTTCCTTTTGTCTTTCGGCGTGCGACGAGCGGGTTCCTCGGTAAGCCCTTTCTCTTTCTCCCGGAATGATTAATGGAGTTGAGCATTTTGAGTTTCGGAATTTAGTTCCGGTTTATTTGGCATTTCGGGGAACATGTGTGTCGAAGTTTCGAGCGAGATTGCGGCCGATACTTCCCGTGTTCCCAAATTTTATAGTTTTGCGGCTCAGCTCCACTAATCGATTCGATATTAATTTGGGTCCATTCAGTATAGTTTATTTGACGTAATCTTGTTGCGCATTAATCAATTCAGTTTGAGTTTTGTAATGTCGAATTTTGGTAGTACGCGCTGGAATATTCCACGCAGCTACGTTTCTCTCTCTCCCTGCACGCGTTGAGGCTCTAGCGAGCACGGTCGTTCGCGCGATGTTTTCGCTCTGTCTCTCTCGCACTTATTGTCGCGCGTCGTCTATACGGCGATTTATTCTGTCTTTTGTATTGCGTATTTTCCAGCCGTTCCTTTTGCGTTCGCAGTTATTTCTTTTTCTCTATTTCGTGACGATCGTGTTATTTTGTGCTTCTCTATGGCGAATTATTTTACGGCACTCTTCCGTTACCTCTGTAACCGTTTCAAAGATTATCTTGCTATTAGTTTCTGTGATTTATTTTATCGTATAACGCCGCTATCTTCGTATTATTGTACTGATCGTTCGGGAATTTCGGTGTTACCTCGCGTTTAGCCGAAGTCGCTTCACTATTACCTTCGATTACCTTTCACCGCGAATTATTTTAGGGTTACCTAGCGTCAATTACCTTGCCTATGTTGCCTATGACGCTCTCGCGAATTATTTTAGGGTTACCTAGCGTCAATTACCTTGCCTATGTTGCCTATGATGCTCTCGCGAATTATTTTAGGGTTACCTAGCGTCAATTACCTTGCCTATGTTGCCTATGACGCTCCCGCGAATTATTTAGGATTACCTAGCGTCAATTACCTTGCCTATGTTGCCTATGACGCTGTCGCGAATTACTTTCGGGTTACCTGGTGTCGATTACCTTTTACCTAAATTTAGCTAAGATACCGTTTTTTCTGGCGTTGGTTACCTTTTACCTGTTACCTAAGGCATCTGCTCGTCGGATCGCTGATTATCTTTTACCTACAATGCCAGAGCGTCGGTCGTCGATTACCTACGACACCCGCGAAATTGCGATGCGATTACCTATTACCTGAATTACCTGATGAATTCGAGTAAGCCACGCGCCGAAACCGCGTTGTCGCCCGATAAGTATTGGCCACGCGATTCTAGTGAGCCGTAAATTGAATTTCCTTTTCCACTCTTATTTTATGTAGAATCCAATCTCGCGAGGATTCATCTTTTCTTGTACTTTTGTTTATTTGAATAAATTGTGAATCTTTTCTGAATCTTCTGTCTGTGTCGATTATTTGCTTTGCGTTGTGAATTGCTACTTTTCCTCAAGGATCCCCCCCTCTACCTTTTGTATCTCAGATGAGCTGAGTAGTCGGACCGTCCTCGGTCATTCGTTCCCCTCGCGTACTCTAAATTCTAGTTTTGCGTTGCGTTACGATCGCGAGAATCGACGAAAATAAAGTCGATTAATTCGACGGTACTTTGTACCTGGCGCCCAGTTCATTCTCGCAGCCGGAGAGTCATACGGGATGGAGCGGGTGAGCCGAGAAGGGACTGGATCGTACCCTTGCGGGGAAAATCTACGTTACAGTCTATAGGGAGAAGGAGGAAGTCATTCTACCAGTCCGCGTGAGCAAGGAGAAGAAAGAGCGACACTTCAACTTGCTTTACATAGAAGACGTGTCGGGATGTGGAATTGGACACTTCGCGTGGATGAAGAATTTATCCCGGCTCGTCAACTCACAGCTCAATTCTGATGGGCACAAGAAATACATCTGTGATCGGTAAGTATTTTTAATATACAACTGTATACATTTCTTTACGATTATCAAGAGACTCGGCAGAGTCTCGGGACAAGTACATTGACAGCCCTGTCGTCTGCTGGCCCGAGGCTCTCGCCGAGACTATATTATCTCTGAATAAAACGATTCGCGGTGGTGGGGGTAAAATCGACATGTCATTTTCTTGAATTGCGAAGGTCAGGAGTTATGTCGCAAATTGAAAATTGAACTTTCAGCTAATTAAAAAATTCTCTTTCGATTGCGCCCAAAATCAGCATGATTGGTGGCGTAATTGCTGAGAAAAAACTTTGCACGGGCTCAAGTTATGCAAAAAGTACCAACACATTTACGCAGCTGACGTATCCGTATATGGGTTCAGACCGATACATACAAGGGCTTCTTGATGCCCACCATAACCAATCACCGGTGAGAATCTATCCGTCTCGACCAATCGCCGATGAGAAAGTTTCTGATAGTCCTCAATGTTTTCTTGTATACCGTCTGTTATCGTCTGTTATGTTATTATAAAGTAATTGCGATCGTAGCCCCGTGGATCAACGGTGCAAGATTTGCAAATTTCGTTTAAATAAATAAAACATTATTGGGAATAGCAGTGGATATAATCAATTTTATTTTTTTCATAAAAGAAGTTTCAATAAGTTTCGAGCCCAATTCACGACAATAATATCTATAATAAATAAAACCTCAAAAGTGGATTAATTGATCTCATACAGTGTACTGAGAGTGAGTAAAATGTTGAGAAGTGAAAACGTGAATAATGTGTGTCGTGAAAATTAAGAATTATCTGTTCTACTTCGACATCGTAATATATACATAGATAGCAAATTTGCGAGATTTCGCGTCATGTTGACGTTTGAGGTTATGACCGCCGGAGTGCTGTTGCGTGCAGAGTGTAGAAAAATAAACCCAGATAGACAGTTTCCAGCACGGTGACGGCACGGTGACTGCGCGGCACGGTACGCGTGCCGTTACATACGCGTTATGTCTGTCCGAACATGACTGATTTCTAACGCCACGGCGTAACGGCACGGCGTGCTTACACCGTGCCGTTACGTGCTGCATTCGCGTACACCTCAGAAGCGGCACGGCAGCAGCACACAGGCGTCACGTAGTGCGATCATAGATGATGCCGAGACTGCACAGTACCGACACGGTGTGTGCACTCAGTGCTGTCGAGAGACCACACCGTGCGTGCACGGTGACAACTCATCGAGACGGCACGGATCTCCCTCAGACGTTACGTGGCGTCACCATTGCTACACGATGAGGCATCACGGTGCAGCGCTGAGTCTATTCAGTGCTGTTACCGTAGTACACGTTTTACTGCAGCAGAACGACTATTACACGATACAAGAACTCCGTTTTTCAATCCCAATCCGAATCCAGTGATAGAGATTACTCAATTCCATTGAACAGTCATCAAGTCGTACCGTATATTGAAACGAAATAACCTATCTGTATTGCATAATTTGTTCGTATGGATCGATAAGAGTCAAATATTTTCTAGTTCATAGGCCGGTTGAGAATGTTATTTATGGAATTAGGTCATTGACCGACGCAGCTGTAAGGTGCGAGTAAAACAATCGCAGATGAAAGGTGTTCGTGTCTCTGTATACATTCAGAATGAGATCGTTTAGATTCCCATCATTCGTATTTACACCTGTTTCTCATCGAAAAAGCCACCATTATCCTTGAGAACTGCGTTGACGAGTCGTGACATTCGCTTGATTAGTTTGTCGTTTATGACTTGATCTAAACTCGCCCAAGCGTCTTCAAGCTTGTGCCACAAATCACTGGCAGGAGAAAGGCAGATCATTCTAAATTTTCGATCAATTTTTATTTTTCGGTTTTCAACGACGAGCTCATATCAGAAGAACATGCTCTCGGAGGAAATGGAACAATCGTTAATATGGCTTGGCCACCACAATCTCCTAACTTAAATCCGATCGAGCTTTTATGTGAGAAGCTGGATCGGAATGGTAGAACAATCTGTTCTTCCCTAAATCTGCCTGTGTAAATAAAGTAAGAGATTAAATAAGTAATTTTTTTTTATATTGAAATGATATGGGAATTGCGACTAAGTCTAAAAAAAGCACCTCATTTATTTTGAAAAAATGTCAGTGAGTTCTAAAGTATAAATTGAAACTTTTTTCTCTTTTGAAATTTTATCCCAAACCCCATAATTTTCGAGTTATTCAGTTGTGACTCAACCAAAAAAATCGGAAAAAAAATTTTAAAAAAGAAATCTGCAATAATTAGAAGTTTATTATAAATCGGCACAACTTTTTACCCTCTTGGCATTTCGAAAGTATTCGAAATACGCTACAACTTTTGAAACTCCTCGTTTTGAGCTACAATTAGAGTAACCGTACGAAAAAAAAATGTTTGGTATTTTCTAAAAAAAAACAGAAATACAGCTTTTCCTGTATCGAAGCTGTGATGGAGAAAAGTACAGAAAAAAAAATTCGGCAACATTGGCAGCCCGTTCACGAAGGCGTAAAATTTGTCGATAAGCGGCGCTGTTCTAAAGCGCGTGCCGGCTAAAAAAAAATTATAAACAAATTTAAGAAGCTACAAATTAAAGCGCAATTAGCCCTCTTTTAAATGACGTTTATTAAATTTTATTCCATCTATTTTTGACCGAACTACCGAATTTTCAGTGTGTGTAAAAGTTTCGATCGGTGAACTCAAACTTTTGAACGGGAGTGCACGATCCTAATGTCCGGATTTATTATTTTCTTTTCTCTTGATGTCACGAATTTTTTTGTTTTCTTTTCCTCTTGTGGTTCCATTAGATAAATAAATTATCTGGCAAGGTTTTATAGACCATGGAGAGAGCAGTATGTCTACAATTGGTTTTCACACATTTTATTGTGAATGCTTTGTGAAGTTTTGTTTCTTTTACTACTTTTTGTGAGATTCAGACTCAATTTTTTATCACTTCACTGTTTGGAAGGAAGGGGCATATGAATTTTTTGTCAAATTTTTACTGTTTGTTTCTATAGTTATTTCACATTTTTTGTAAGGAAGAAAATTGTCTTAAAAAAGTCTTGGAATTTACAGAGAGTTTATAAGTGGGTGGTCGACTCACACGCATATCAAATTTCAAAGTGTTCGTCTTATTGATTATTGGGGTAAACGTGTTTAAATATGAAGAAAAATGCACAGGATTATAGGGACTATGCGTAAAAAATCGTTTATCTTCCCATAGAACGAATGAATGCTTCTTATGAAGTTCATGGAAAAGTACACAATAACAATGCAGTATATAATAAAGATCTGGGAACGAATTCGAGACGATTGTCTTACTAGTAACAAAGATATATTACGTTAAAGATTGAATGAAATGGGTATAATCTCACATTTGTTTATTTCGGCATTTTATTTCTTTTTGGCTTGGGCCATTCCTGTCACAACCTTCTGTCTTCATTAACACTCTTTTCTTGATCCATTTTCCTTTGTATTTTGCATTTGCGCTTTTTACAATGATTTTTTACATATCAATACTATAGTAATTTAGCCAGATAAGTTGAAAAAATGTATTTACAATTCCGAATTAATAACTCTGACATTAATTTTGAGGTGATCTATCACTTGAGTGAGTGCGAGAGAGATAGCTGCAAAATGACGTTTTACTCGGACATCGTTGTTTTTTCGAGAAAAATAAAAGTTACATCTTGTTCTCTGATAAAATGAGAATAGCGTGTAACTCATATTTTCTTTCAAATATCAACCCTCTCAGAACAAAACGTGCAGCAGGATTTTTATCGACTGAACAACTGAAAAAGATCACGTTGAGTGATGATTCTTTAATTAGGGAAGTAAAAGTCGATCTAATGTATTAAACACCCACAAAATACGACCCTTCGAGCATGATCTATCTTAAGGTCTATCTTAAGGATCTATCTATTCTTTCGCAGGACCGTATTTTTTGATATCGCAAACTAGAGCACTCGAAATTTAAATTCATTTTTAACCTCTGAGAAGTCGCTGTTGAATGGGAAAAGTTTCGACTTCTGCCATTTTTTCAACTTTTATCATTAATATCTCTTTTAAAAATTCGGTAACCCTTTATTTTTATCATCGCTATGGATTCCTTACATTTTTTTTTCTATCTGTGAGACAGTTTGTATCAGGAATTTTAGAGATATTTAGTGTACGAATTATTGAAATAGAAATGTGATGATGATGGAATCTCCGTAAGCTCCCGTATAAATTTTATAATTTTTGAAATTTTAATTTTTCATTGAATGTTTGATAACCTGACCTGAAATTTCACCAATCTATTCGCATGCACTTGTATACTCTAATAAATTAAAATCAATTTTTTACAGAGGGTTCGGGTTCGTGAAAGGACTTTAATTACAAAAAAAACTTAAACATATTAATTTAAAAAACAATGAGTAAATTAAATTGCAAGCTCTGGCTGCTGGTGGTCGGTTTTATCGTTCCCGACGGTTCTGCGGTGCCGTTGCTTTGAAGCCCTCAGCGCCGCAGTTAACGCGTCAATGAAGGTGCGCCGAGACGGCCGATCATCGGGCGGTATGTTTTTACATACGGCAACTGCAGATAAAAAATTTCTTTGCAGCGTGCTCAACGATTATATTCATAAAATGTTCGATCGAATACTTACCGTACATTGCTTTATACAAAGCCGTGCCCTCCAATCGGCACGAGTTCCGCGCACCCCCCTGGACGGTTACAACCGTCGAGAACTCGTCAGATATTGCTTCTTTAATTATAAGGTGAGCCCTCTCATGTATCGAGCCAGAGCTCAGGCTGCCTAAATACTGAATCTGCAACAATAAAATAAATCGAGAGGTAGATTATAATAACTTTGAAGTTTTTTTAATATCACAATTTCCGTATGTTATTGTTGAGAAAATATTTATATTGTTGAATTAGTTTACTATTGATACTCACTATTTGGTCTTTGTTTTCTTTCGTGAACCCCTCCAACGCCTCGAGCTCTCGAACTCCGCGGACCGGAAGGCACCGCGGTTTTTGTGGATACTCGACGATGTTCCGGCTGCGTTGGAGGTGTTCATATTTCTCGAACCGTCCTTCTAGCGCTCTGAAAACGTTATTATTATTAGTAAGATTATCGTTTTACTCAAACCTCATTTGCCATATTATGCCAAAATACACACGTGATTTTGTTCATTACGGTGCGCTCCATATTGCTGGAACAAAAACGAACAAAAAAATATTCATAAATTAATAAAATTTTTTATGAATTCATCAATTATCACAATCGTACCTTATCTGCTTTGATAGATCTCGGTGTATGGCCCTATAAACCGGAGAAAGGTAGTTTTAATACAACTACTACATTTGAATCCTCCCTTCTCTTCTCTGATCAGAAATGGTTTTTATACTTACTCCATCCTTGACAGAATGATGTCTGTGTCTAAATGACGGGAGGGCTGCCGAAACTCTACATTTCTGTCAAGCGGGCGTTGGTAGCCGTTGTCATTATATCGTTGAGGATAGCCTCGGTCATAATTCAAATTTGTCAATCGGGGCTCGCGGTGAGCCCCGAAGTCCGTGTCATCTTGGTCATCATATCGGCGCTGTAAAAACAATAATGCAACACTCATTTGTTTGGGTTTGTTCGTTACGGCACCTTTCAGATTGTACTCATAATCAGAGAATCGTGTTACTCGTACCAGAGTTTCGTCATCATTTGTTTCACGAGTTTTTTCATTGGGACGATGCCCTGAGTCCGTTGCGAAATCCTCGCATCCCTCCGTCGGATTTAGTGGATTAGTTCCACCCAGTCTCGGGCAACTTGATATTGCCGCGGCCACTCTGCTCATGGACTCATCGACGCTTTCATATAAACCAGTGAATAGCCGACCATCTTTATCCGAACTCTCATCGGTTGTTGGAGGGTAGTCCTCACCGACGAGAAATTGAGATAAGCGTGACGATGGTCGGCAAATTCGTTTGTTCTGGTTTTCTATATGCTGTGGAACAATAATAAGCGAGTATATTCTTCAACTCCGTCATTATCGTATTGGAAAAAGCTACTCTATACTGAACTCGTTCTACTCAAACCGTACATCTTGTCCGCGTTTTGCCATGTTTTGTAAATTCTGAGTCCTTCAACCTAAAAAAAAAAAAAAATTCAAAATTTTGGGTCACAGTAGAGAGTCACAAATTTCTTTGTTTTCCCCAAGAACGTCCATCCATCGTTTCAGTATTATAAAATATGACGCTTGTCCAAATTTCAATCATTCAAAAAATTTTTTGAGGTCACTCATCGTGATTTTCTTTCTCTAACTTTAATAATCCGGGAAACACATCACTGGCGTCATTTCAATTTTGCTACTCACGAACGGGGAAATGTACAATAATTTCAACGACAGGTTGTTATAGGAAAGCGAATAGTATATAAGAAAGATCTCCTATTATTTTGTGATAAATCTGTTCTTTTGAAAATTATTCTCAGACAAAGTTGAGCCTACAGTAGATTTTTTATTTCCACTTTTCCAGCGAAACTGCTACATTTATCATCGAAAATCGCAATATTCTCTTTGAACCGCATGTTATTTTAATTATAATTATCTCGTGGAAAAATTTAGATTGTCATAGATTTAAAATTTACTCCTTCTCAGACCCCTTTTTTGAGGAGAAAATGGCTACATTCATCGATTACATCGTTATGGAAATGGATTTGGAGATACTTTGTAATGTTTATTGTTGATGGAGATCCTGAAATACGTTAGCGCAATCATTTGAGTATTTTTATCGATTTTTGGCATTTCAAAAATACGTTGTTTCAGAAAAAAGAAAAAAATTCTTATAGACTTTTGGATTCCTATTACCAGAAAATTTTCAAATATGGATAGGTAAAAATTTGCGCTTGTCATTAAATGCGCGAAACGAAAATTTTGGACACGCAATTGTAAGTACACAATTTTAATTGACCAACAAAAAAAATTACTAAAAACCTCATAGAGTAGGTTTTTAAGGAAGCTCTTTCAGAATCTGACATTTATTTTGTAAAATCAAATTAAATTCTTTATTATTTTAGCGTTGTCAGTTAAAAAATTAAAAATTTTTGAGGTTTTTTCTCTTCAAATCAAATTTCGTTATTGCTGCTGCATTCAAATAACCATCTTATCATCAGCAAAGGTGTCCTTTTAGTATCTCATCTTTCCATAATACTGCTTATGAAATCTTTTTTTCTACTCAGTTTTTCCAAGATAGCGATTTTTGCAAAACAGCATGATGTACATTTTCACGATTTTTTTCTCGGAAATTATCGACTTAGCGAAAAAAAATTATGCAAAAAAAGCATTGAGAATCATCTAAAGAGTGTTTTGATTTTTTTCAAAAAATTTCTAACTGTTTTTGTAGTCTCCAGTTTTAACAATTTTGTTAAGAATTTCAAAAATTCTGAAAAAATTTTTCGTAAAGTTGAAACTTTTTGAGAAAACAATTATGAACCTATTTATTATGCGACGGAAAATAAATTTGTTCAAAAAGTTTGAACTTTACAAAAAAATTTACGTACAAACATTTAGAATTTTGCAATAACCGCCAAATCTGTCGTTTTGTGCATTAAGGAAGTTGAGGTCATTTTTTTTACCCAAAAGTGATGACCTGTACCTTTCAAAAGGTAGGCCAGTTTACAGTTTGGCAATGTTGCATACACTTTAAAGAAAAGTTGGGGAAAAAAAGACGAAAAACTGGTGAAAGCTTAGTCGAAAACACGAACAGTGACGATCCTAGCCTCAAAAAACTGCACGGGAAACAGATTATTATTAATATAATGTCAGCAAATCTCCTAATAAATCTGAAAAAAATTCACATTATTCAGCAAGCCTTGCTCATGTTGCCCAAAAAATTTCATATTTTTAGCATCACTTTTAACGGAGATATCACTGAATGTGTCTTGACTTCCATAAGATTACATGTTATTTGGCCCAAATTGTTATTGATTTTTCTCAGCAACGACGCTCCTAAACTGTCTGAAAATTTAACTGCTTTTTTTTTACACTTCACTTTATAAGATTCAATCGGTTTAAAAGTGGTGACATCATTTTCATTCTAATGCCTCAACTTCCTTAATGGATTAACATTTGTTATTTTCATACCGATTAATTCAAAGAGAATGGCCATTTTCTCATACAAATGGGTCTGGAAGGTAGTGAATTGTTAACCTTCTCAGTCATGTAATTCAATTGAAAAAAAGTTAAGAAACATATGGGGCATTGCACGTCATATCAGCCACTTCAAAACTTTTGGATTTTTGATTTGGTTCAAAATTTTTCAGGTTGTTATACCCATTGAAAGGAGCTCTCTTGATTTTTTCCAGAATTTTTAGTGGATTGGATAATAAGTTATGATTTTTGGAAAAAAATAGAGATTTTTTTTCTTTTCCCTATAACTTTCCGAAAAATGGGCCGAATTGAACTTTTTTCTTTTTGAACTTGAGTGTTTTTTTCTGTTCTTTTCGAAGATATTTTTAAAAAAATTATTGGTGTAGATTTTAATCAATTTTTCGCAGTTTTAAGCAAAAAACCATTAATTTCAGGCAACAAGACGGCAGTACGACAACTGTATTCAGAATATCTGCATTCCTAAATAACTGGATGGTGAATGTCTTCCTTCCAAATCATCTGTAATCATAAATACCTCAATGTTCAAATAAATGTCTGGTTGAAAAATTGTATTCTTAAATAACTATATTCAAAGAATATCTCTATTCAGAAATATGATAACGTTTCAATATCTCCATTCTGAAATATCTTTCATCACAAACATTTGTACTCACAAACATTCGTAATTATAAATGTGGTCCAAAAATCTTCTTTCATAATTATCTGTATGTTAAAACATCTCTATTTATATAAATAGCTGCATGTTCAAACAACTGTAATCATTAATATCTCTCATCCAAAATAACTGTGATCATGTAGAACAATCGGCAGTCCGATTGTTCTATAATCTAAAATTACTGTGATCATGTAGAACAATCGACAGTCCGATTGTTCTACATGATCACAGTTATTTTGGATGAGAGATATTAATGATTACAGTTGTTTGAACATGCAGCTATTTATAAATAGAGATGTTTTAACATACAGATAATTATGAAAGAAGATTTTTTGACCACATTTATGATTACGAATGTTTGTGAGTACAAATGTTTGTGATGAAAGATATTTCAAAATGGAGATATTGAAACGTTATCATATTTCTGAATAGAGATATTCTTTGAATATAGTTATTTAAGAATAAATTATTTAAGAATACAATTTTTCAACCAGACAGTTATTTGAACATTGAGGTATTTATGATTACAGATGTTTTGGAAGGAAGACATTCACCATCCAGTTATTTAGGAATGCAGATATTCTGAATACAGTTGTCGTACTGCCAATAAGACACTTTCAATTTTTTTCTAAAAAATTCTCAAAAAAACTTCAACGAATCCAACGATTGTTAAGACTAGTTGCGTTATGGGATCTTGTTTGGTTATATTTTTTTCGTAATTTTGAAAAAAACATTCATTAATAAAATCTTAGTTGTAGACCTGGACATTCAACCAAAAGTGATGTTTCATACGTGCAATACCATTTTGAATTATAGATCCTATTTGACTACAAGCGAAGTGTCGAATAGCAGTTCTAAAAGTTTAATAGAGAAGGTAGTCATAGGCCATTGATGAGAGGGGAACTATCGGTGGGACAGTTCCGATCTGGCGAGATCGTTGTTGCAATCCTTTTGAGTTGAAGAGGCACTACAAAATAAACGATTTACGATCGGCATTTCAAGCCGAGGATGCTCAAAAAAAAACTTGGTTTAAGTAAGGATTGCTTACCTAATAATATTTGAATCTCAGCGCTGTCACTATCATCATAGTATTAACCCATTATCAACGATCATTAGAGATATTCTATGCCAAAAAATAGAGCACAGTTAATGGGTCTTACTTAAACCAAGTTTTTTTGAGCATCCTCAGATGCCGATCGTAAATCGTTTATTTTGTAGTGCCTCTTCAACCCAAAAGGATTGCAACAACGATCTCGCCAGATCGAAACTGTCCCACCGATAGTTCCCCTCTCATCAATGGCCTATGACTACCTTCTCTATTAAACTTTTAGAACTGCTATTCGACACTTCGCTTGTAGTCAAATAGGATCTATAATTCAAAATGGTATTGCACGTATGAAACATCACTTTTGGTTGAATGTCCAGGTCTACAACTAATACGATTTTATTGATGAATTTTTTTTTCAAAATTACGAAAAAAATATAACCAAACAAGATCCCATAACGCAACTAGTCTTAACAATCGTTGGATTCGTTGAAGTTTTTTTGAGAATTTTTTAGAAAAAAATTGAAAGTGTCTTATTGCCTGAAATTAATGGTTTTTTGCTTAAAACTGCGAAAAATTGATTAAAATTTACACCAATAATTTTTTTAAAAATATCTTCGAAAAGAACAGAAAAAAACACTCAAGTTCAAAAAGAAAAAAGTTCAATTCGGCCCATTTTTCGGAAAGTTATAGGGAAAAGAAAAAAAATCTCTATTTTTTTCCAAAAATCATAACTTATTATCCAATCCACTAAAAATTCTGGAAAAAATCAAGAGAGCTCCTTTCAATGGGTATACCAACCTGAAAAATTTTGAACCAAATTAAAAATCCAAAAGTTTTGAAGTGACTGATTTGACGCGAAATGCCCCATATACTACTGTTTCACGTAATAAGACATTGAATTGCGGAAAGAAAAATGGGTAATTATGCAGGAATAGAATGACACCACTACAAAGGCGTCGGTGACTGAAATGGTTAATTTGCAGTAATCTAAATTTTTTATATGAGATAAGTTCAGTGAAAAAAACGTGATTTCAAAAATATTTGCTGCGATGCTTCATGATAAATCTTATAGTTTCGCTGGAACAGTGGCAGACATTACAAATGTACTGTTGATTCGGCTCTGCCTATGAAAAACTTTTCAAAGAGCACATTTATCACAAAATAACAATAGATATTTCTTATAAAGCGTTTGATTCCCTGCAAAAACCTGTTGAGTGGGAATGAAATGTTAGAATGATTAAAATTTCGATGAGCAAAAATCTCGAGTTTATAAACATGCAATGGTAATAAGAAGGCAGATCAATTCGACTACAGCTATGAATGTCGAAAATACATAACGTAGAAACTTCAAGGTTCGAAGAAAGTTTACATCGAAAATAAAATGAAACAATTGCTCATAGAAAGATGACTAAAATATTGTACTACTGGAAATTTGACTATCACTTTTCGATTCATAAATTACTGCAATTACGAATACTGTGAGTATTCACAATTTCAAAAATATAATAATGAAAGACTAAATATTACTGAGATTGAAACAATGAAACACCAAAAATTCGATCGATCAAAGTGGTGAAACGCTAGAAAGTCGACCCACCAAAATAAAGAAATGCAGCGGAGCTCAAAATACACACGTCTCTCTCACTCACCGGGTGGGGTTCAATATGTCGAATGATTGAATTATACAACGGTGGATATTTCGAAATTTTTAAAGTTATGATATCAGTTTGGAGAAAAATAAGTAATTCGACATTCTTATTCCCGATTGACTATTCAGCAGATTGCGTGTTTAATCAAAAATTCCTTCTTTGAATTCGTATTTCTCCGAAAATATATATTTCAATAGTTTTCATTGCGAATACAATTTCGAAAAGGCGAAAGTCAAAATGGCGATGTTTAAAATTGGAGATCACCGGTGTGAGTAAGTGAGTGAGTAAGACGCGTGTATTTGGAGCTCCACTGTGTTTCTTCATTTTCATCGATTTTTTGCTGTTCTGACCGTTGGACTTTTTGATGTTTCAGTATTTCAACCTTGGTAATATTTAGTCACTCGTTATATTATACTTGCGAAATTGTGAATATTCACAGTACTGCTAATCGTAGTAATTTATGAACCGAAAAAGTGATAGTCGAATTTTCGGGAAATCGATATTTTAGTCGTTGCTCAATGGGCAATTGTTACGTTCTGCTTTTGATGTAAACGTGCTTCGAACCTTGAAGTTTCTACTTTATTTTTTTCGACATTCGAAACTCTAGTCAAATTGATCTGTCTCCATATTATCATTCGAAGTTTATAAAATTCGAGATTTCAGCTGTTGGAAATGTTGGTCATTCTAACATTTTATCCCCACCCAGTTGCGGAATTCAAAAATCACCAGTGATGTGTTCTTAAAATATTTTTAAACGGCTCAAATGTGTACAAGCATCTAATTTCATTATACTGATACTATTGGGTGGTGTTCTTCGAAAAAAAAAAATTTTTTGACACAGAACACATAACACACAAATGAAAGTTATATTACATTATATTACACGAAATCTATATGGCTTAGAGTGTGTCGAAAAAAATCTTTTATATCACGCGGTACGTAAATGGACGCTTTTGAGTACGCTTCGCGTACACAAAACCCCCATTTCCGCACCTCGTAATATAAAATTTCGTATAACACGCGTACGAAAAACTTTTTCGTCCTAGTGTTATAATGTACTATTTTTTTCAGGCTCCACGAGCATACTTTTTCTTATCACGCCAAACGATGAAGCTAGCCGAAAGTATAGCTGGAAATAAAATTATTCCAGCCAGCCCACCGCACACTTCGGTTTTTCATAAAAATAACACGTGAAAACAAATTTTGACGAATATTTTGTTACATATCATCCGTAAAAAAAATTTCATAGATATGCTCCTTACGTATTTTTCTAGAGAATTTCATTGCCTATAAAAAAAGTCCTCAGAGTCATTAGTCTAAAATCAACCGTTCCGTGATTACTACAGTTTGAAATTTCTATAATTACCCAGTCAGATTTCGCATGCTGAAAAAAAATCGTTAACTACTATAACGACTGTTTTCGAGGTCGCTATTTTCAATGGTGCTACGTAAATTGAATGGAAACCTTTCGCTTATTATATGTTTTGAAAATGGAGCAACGATAAGCAATTTTATAATAATGAATAAATAGTACAATAATAATATATAAGCAATTTCAAGGGTCCATTTTTTTCATATCCTAATTTGGAAGTCTGATTATGTGATTTTCCAATATTTCAGTGCATCAGTTGTGTGTCAAATGTTTGTATTGTCCAAGCATGTACACTACCGGCCAAAAGTTTGGGGACGCTCGTTGAAATTTCTTGACGCACCAAAAGTTAAATTGTTTGATCGAAAAAAGAGATATCGAAATTTTGCGAACGGCAGCTTCGATTTGCGTCTTAATAAAACCTTTTTCAATTTTTTTTCAGTCCGGTACATACTTTTGAAGTTGGCCGTTTTTCAAACTTTTTTTAGCCCTTAAAAATCGCGCGCACATTTCGTAGAAAAGTTTTTCAGTGATATTCACCATGGTAAACGTGAAGGGGGGAGTACTAGCTTTGATTTCATTTTTTACAAAGTTGGTTGCGATTTTTTTTCACCGCGTTATCTCATTTTTTGTGAAAAAATAACATTTTCAAAAAGTACAGCGTCACGAGAAAACTATGAGGTTTTGCAAAAATTGTCAAGAGGGTAAAAACATGTATTTGACGATTCTGTACTCGCTAGAATTTTTTTTTGAATTTTTGGAGCAGATTTTTTGAAAATCAATTATCGTCGAAATGCTGATTTTTCAAATCGCTTTAACTCGGGAATTATCGGGTGCGTGATAAAATGTTAATAGGGAAAATTTTCTTGCTTTTCTCGATAATAATCATTAGAGTTTTTTAAGAAGTTTTTTCAACATTTTTTTCGAAATTTTTTGCCAAATTTTTTTGCAAAACCTCATAGTTTTCTCATGACGCTGTACTTTTTGAAAACGTTATTTTTTCACAAAAAATGAGATAACGCGGTGAAAAAAAATCGCAACCAACTTTGTAAAAAACGAAATCAAAGCTAGTACTCCCCCCTTCACGTTTTCCATGGTGAATATCACTGAAAAAATTTTCTACGAAATGTGCGCGCGATTTTTAAGGGCTAAAAAAAGTTTGAAAAACGGCCAACTTCAAAAGTATGTACCGGACTGAAAAAAAATTGAAAAAGGTTTTATTAAGACGCAAATCGAAGCTACATGTGTCCCCTTTAAAATGCCGTTCGCAAAATTTCGATATCTCTTTTTTCGATCAAACAATTTAACTTTTGGTGCGTCAAGAAATTTCAACGAGCTTCCCCAAACTTTTGGCCGGTAGTGTATATACTTGGACAATACAAACATTTGACACACAACTGATGCACTGAAATATTGGAAAATCACATAATCAGACTTCCAAATTAGGAAATGAAAAAAATGGACCCTTGAAATTGCTCATATATTATTATTGTACTATTTATTCATTATTATGAAATTGCTTATCGTTACTCCATTTTCAAAACATATAATAAGCGAAAGGTTTCTGTTCAATTTACGTAACACCATTGAAAATAGCGACCTCGAAAACAATCGTCATAGCAGTTAACGATTTTTTTCAGCATGCGAGATCTGGCTGGGCGATTATAAAAATTTCAAACCGCAGTAATCACGGAACGGTTGATTTTAGGCTAATGACTCTGAGGACTTTTTTTATAGGCAATGAAATTCTCTAGAAAAATACGTAAGGAGCAGCATATCTATGAAATTTTGTTTACGGATGATATATAACATTCATCGAATTTTTTTTTCACATGTTATTGTTTATCGAAAACCGAATTGTCATTGTTTATCGAAAAATTGTGTATCGAAAACCGAAGTGTGCGGTGGTGGGCTGGCCGGAATAATTTTATTTCCACCTATGCTTTCGGCTAGCTTCATCGTTTGGCGCGATAAGAAAAAAAATGCTCGTGGAGCCTGAAAAAACAAAAAAAAATATCGATTTTCTTCGACACACCCAATATGGCTCTTACATATTTTCTTCATTTGCCGAAAATGAAAAAAATATTCAGTCAATGTACAGAAATATCATAACTATATGGTGAATGCATTATATAATGTTTTTTGAACTTTCTTTCCTAATCCCTAATTCATTGCATCCGGAATGTACGAATATTTACGCATAACTCACGAGGAACCGTGCAGTTTCAATTATTTGATAAAACCAGTTTTGTTATCTCTATCTATCTTCGCTAGACTTATTTGCCTCGTGTTCATAACTGCGATTTTCTGCCACTGTCGATCATTTTTCGCAGTTTCGTACAATTTACCCAAAATTTTGGAAGTACACAGCCATGCAGGAGTATGAGATCGCTAGACAAAAATTTAAGCCGTACTACAAGTTTGGTAGCTGAAAAATCAAGATATTCTAGCTTATCAAACGGCATTTCGAAGAGGAGAAATTTATCTTCATATCCCCTTTCTCCAAATATTATTTATAATTTTCTTTGGATCTGGTACTTATTTTTAAAAGTAGTTGTTTTCTGCGGTTTTATTGACTGTGTAAAATTGGATACAGGACTTTTAGAAATTTTTGGCCGGCTACATTTTTTCGTGGCAACCTTGAAAACAGCTTAAATTTCGTTTTTGAAAAAGTTTCAGGCGATTTCTATCACAAAGTGATCGTATTTTAATCCGACAGATAGCACTTTCAGAATATACGGCCAAACTTGAAAATTTTAAAAGTGAAATGAAATTATCAAGAGGTACAAAAGGTGCCAGAAAACAGCCATTTAGATTTATTTGTGTGAAGTGGCTTTTGGATTCCTGCGAAAGTGATGAACGCAAAGATTCTACACACATTTTTCATTCGCGATAGAATATAAATTCTATTATAAAATGTGAAGAATTTAATTGAAAAGTCAACAAAAAATCTTACCTTAAAATAGAAATCCTTTGTATTCCTTTTTTTCTCGCACTACCCACTTTACACTTAACTTTTTATCCTTGAGACTAGCACAATAACTATTCGAGCCTTCTCCCGTTCGCATATAAACCGACACTGCGTGAAATCGTCGAAGATCAATTTGGTGACAGGTCATCGTTTTCCATATTTTGAATATAGAGCAACCGACATCTCATTTCGAAGTCCTGTTCACGTATTATTATTTTTTTGGTATGTGCTTGAGATTGGTTATGTTTATGTACTTTCCAGAGCACAAACTCGGAACGTTCAGTTTCGATTTATTCAATCCTCGATTTTTTCAAACAGACCTCATACGTATATTCTGTTTTCGAAAACTTTTCGACCAATTCGCCAATTTCTTCCGGTAATGATGGAGCGAATCGGATTTTATTTTACGAAAACCCAAAAAAATTCGTTAAAGATAAGTTTCCTTGTATTTTTTTATATCATGTACACAATTAAACTTTCATTACAATCAGGATGAAACATGTAAGAAGGAGGAAAAAATGTATTCAAATGTTCACAAATAACATTTCAATATTTGATTGAAATTCATTTTTGAAGAATATCGAGAAAAGAAATCATAATGGGGATAAGTTTGATTACAAGCCACAAATGTTCTCATGAATATGAGTATCATTTTCACATGATGGAATTATTACTAATTACATGAAAAATGTAAACAGAAAATTGCTGAAGATTTTTGCTCGTTTTTAATATAGTAGATATTCAAAATCCACGGGGCAATTGATACTATTTGACAGGCGTTATACACATAACATACAGCAATATTACGAAAACAAAACAATGGTCACCTGAGAGCTGTCCGACACGACATGCGCCTGTCACTTTCGCTCATGAATCAGCTGTTGTATTTGAATTTTGTTCAGTATTTATATATGTATATATGGTCTTATCGTCCAGAAATGTTATCGTCTGTTACTGTTGTGTTTTGCATCGTTGTGAAAAACGATTGGTTTAAAAAAAAAAACATAAAGAGTTGTTCATAATAATCATTTGAGATCGAATGGATATGCAAAATACGAATAACATTTCAGAAAACCCGTGATGCAATCTGAGAATATAATCGTATTCCTTTTTGAAGCTTTGTGATGATGAAAATTTTTTTTTCCAGTTTTCAATGTCAATGTGCTCACAATGTCCCAAAACATCGAAAAATCATATATAGAAAAAATGTCCGGATGTGTGCGCGCGCGCATGTGTATGTGTGTGTGTGTGTGTGTGTGTGTGTGTGTGTGTGTGTGTGTGTGTGTGTGTGTGTGTGTGTGTGTGTGTGTGTGTGTGTGTGTGTGTGTGTGTGTGTGTGTGTGTGTGTGTGTGTGTGTGTGTGTGTGTGTGTGTGTGTGTGTGTGTGTGTGTGTTATGGCACTGCAAAATTACAACGTTTATAACTCGGAAACGGTTTGAGATATAGGGCTAACGTTTTGCACAGATGTTAATCTGTACAAGATCTTCATTCTCTGATAATTTTGTCAGCATTTGTAAAAAATTAAAAGGGTGTCGACGCTCTAACTTTCGAAAATTTTAAGATTTATTAATCATTTTTTTTTTTATAAATAAACTATCATAATAGGAAGATTGGTATTGAATTTGGGGGATATCAGTTGAGCGGTTTAAATTTTATGATTTTTTGAATATTACGAAAATATGAGTTTGTCAAAAAATCGTGGAACCGCTTCAATTTTTGGAAATTTTGTAACATATTGTGTATAAGTCTGTACTTCCTCTAGACTTTCCGGCAAAGTTGTCGGATATATTTAATTTCAATGTAAATAGAAAAACGATGAAAATTGAAAATTTTTTCTGATGGATCGTCATTTAGTTATTTTTTATGAATTTAAACAAAGAGATAAATTAAAGTTCGTTAAAGAAGGTAGAGAAATTATATTATTTCTCTACCTAAATGCTGCAAATAAAAATTTGAAAATTGCTTCCTCTATATATGAGGAGGCTAAAATGAAAAATATAGCACCTCATAGAGTAAGCTTTGAGCATCGTGCATCTTGAGCACCGTGCATCTTGACCATCTTGAGAAAGCAATTTGCAAATTTTAATTTGCACCATTTTTAAAAGCTTTATTCGTAATCGTATTCCTCTATAAGCTTCAATTTACGAATAGAATGCAAATAAGAAAGTTACAATTGCTCTATATTCAGTAGAAAGTGATGGTACTGGTAGTGATCAATATTATTATTATCAAAAACCCATCATGTACACTTTTTTTCGATTTATTTTTAGCTTAAATTTGAAATGCATAAATAGAAATATATCGATCAATTAGAGCAGAATCAAAAATATTCATATCATTCAAATCATTAATCGGGCTTATATCAATCGGCTCCTACGACAACGTGATTACTTTAAAAAAAACTATGAGGAAAAATGTGATCACAATGTTACTAATCTTAACAATTGATAACTACATTTTAGGTATTTCTTTTAGAAAACAAATGGCATGTATCACGAAAATTTTCTTTTTCTTTCCGAAGCAGAAAAAACGTTGACATTGGTAATATTATTTTTTTTTGCATATTTTCAAGCGGAAGTGCTCTCCACAGCAAAAAAAATGAATGGTGATATTTGTTGATATCTTCATCAATTGATTAGTAATCGGGGTTTCAAGGTTTTCAAAATTTCTAAAACGCATATTTTTTCGAATATTATAACTCTTGAGATAGAAAAGATAAACATCAAAAAATTGGTGTAAATACTCTTTTCATGGGGTACTATTTTGAAAAAAATCGAGGAAAATAAGGAATGGTCGTTTCTTAGATTTGTTTTGATAGGAAATCATATTGCCTGGTAGACTTATTTTCGTATTCTGGAAAAACAAGTCAGCCTTTTAATATAATTTCTGTGCGCATGCTGGTCTTGGCTATTCTTTGGGTCAATGACCGGCACAGCTGTAAGGAATCGGCCTTGGACCGGCAGTTCGTCAGAATAACATATAGAGATGAGATAGGAATATAACATTAGGAGCGCTTCGTCACTCTGTTTACATTTACGGAGCGCGATTGCCCTCGTTTTCATTATCGGCTCCGGTAAGAATAGGAGATGTTGGTGATGAAATTTGCATTCTGCATGAAATTGTTGGAGTTTCTTTTTTTGAAAATTACGTTTCGCAAGCGTTATTTTATATTGTGGAATTGGTGGATGCGGTGCCGAAATCATGTTATGAAGAATTATTGTATCAATGTAATGTTGTTAATGCAAATTCGTTCGTTTATGCAGATTGTTCGAGACAATTGACTCCACAAGTGAACGTTTCACAAAAAAGCAAAACTACTCACTTTGTTCCATTTCAAATTGGACAATTACAACAATTACGGTATCACAATTTATAAAAAATAGAAGAATAGATGAAATTAGTATTCGTATTGAATATTCAAGAGTCTATCGACTTCTTCTCATCAAGAGAGTGTGATAACAGTCAGGATTCATCAAAGTGGCGCGTGTGTGTGAGTTTGTTTGTTTGGGTTTACACCCGATGTATTCCACGGAAAGTCGGCAGAGTTTTTTTCTAACCCTTACCAATGTGATTAATTTTATTTATATGATCATGTTGAGCCCAAAAGGCACCCTAATTTTTTTCTAATTTATCTAAACAGTTCTTATATTTCATATTTGAATAATATTTTAATAATCAAAAGACAAATATGGGCTTACTGTAAAAAATGAGTGTTGGGTACCAAGTTATTCAGCTACTGGTCCGGAATGACGGGTGGTCCGAGATTTTTTTTGAATTTTTTTGCAGTTAATAGCTGATAGAACACAGAAAAGATCATTATTCCATAACATGCGATAGCTCAAAATGTTTTTCATATAATTACGAATTTTTGGAATTAAAAAAAAATTTTTTCCTTAATAAGGGTTGTTTGGAAAAGTTGGAAAAATAAGGGTGTCTGAAAGACTCAATATGATCGTATGAAATGAAAATTCACTAAATTTGCGAGAGCCAGGGAAGAATTTCGCTGGTTCGACGTGAAATAACTCATATAAACATGTATAAGCGTTACATAGATTCAAAATGATAATAAAAGCGAATCACATAATTTTGTTTTCTCCGGCTGATCTGCTCAACAGTCTACTTCGAATATTCGACAAGCAAACATTGCAGTAAGTACTCGTACTCGTTAACGAATCTTTTCAATATAATTTCCATAATGAATAATTCTCTAAAAAAGTGTACTTGCATAAAGTATCTTCCGGGCCTTAAAGAGCCATAAATTGTGTTAAACACTTGAATTAGAAAAATTAATCAGAAATTCGTGATCAGTGACTCAATTAAACCTTCGACACCATGTTAAATTTACTATCGGTTGTGGAAATATATTCGCTTCCATCGGAAGCAAAACTTCAACAAATTGGCACATGAATCGTGCACTGAGGAAAATTATTCATTCAATAATACGCGTGTTATTGTTTTACTTCGACGAATTTCGTTGTATTATGTCCAATAGTATGGAACTCCAACCAAATCATGACAATGTTTACACGGCGTTTTTATTTCGGTTTTGTTATATCGGTATAGATAGACAAAATACATATTTATTGATACACGTAAGTGATATATTAAATGATCCATATGAAAATACAAAAATTTCAAAATATATTTTTTCCAATCAAGAATATTTATATTTGATCGTTATCTGTGTTTTCAAAATCGTTTCGGTTATTCACTCAACAACATTATTATTTACATCAAACACAAAGTCAATAAATGTCCCAAATTTTTTTTACAACATATGTGATTGAAGAAAAAATACGAGTATCGTCATATGCGTTATCGAATTAAATAACATTTTCAATAATCTCATGATAGACAATAATTCTAATATATCATGATTAAGTTGGAATCCCGTACTGTTGGGAGAATATTTTGATATTTCTTAAAATACAAAAATGACTAACACGTTCGCTGCCAGTGACCTTACAGAGGCCATCTTCCTTTGCAACTATTTTTAAAATTGTTTCTATAATAATAAATACAGTAGTTCGAAGAAAATTACAAGTTTACGTATTTTATTCTTCGTACCAATCGCGATTTCTTGAGACTCTGAGGCTGAATGTAGTGAAAGCAAATCAATTATTGTTCTTTGATTTTCAGAAAAAATTGTGCATTTTTCCACACATATCTTAAATATTTATTTGATTTATCATCTTTAGTGGCAGTACTAGAAATTTGATACCATACAGATTATATACAAGGCCTTCCACGCCGTTTCACTTAGCCCGAGATTCTGGCCATTTTCATTTTCCTCATTTTTTCGATATACCTCATCGAAGGGTATCCGCATCAATTTCTAGTTTTTTTTTTCTCTTCTCTATCAAGCGTTATATTTCTCGTAAAAATATGGGTTTTGGAAAGTAATTCGGGCGTTCTATGACTAGACAGATTTGCAACTACTTCATGTTGATTAATTCAAATCAATTAATTGAAACCAAATTATAGATAAAATTAATAAACGCTTACATTGAGAATATTTTTATCATAACAATGTAGTAGTAGTAGTAGTAGTAGTAGTAGTAGTAGTAGTAGTAGTAGTAGTAGTAGTAGTAGTAGTAGTAGTAGTAGTAGTAGTAGTAGTAGTAGTAGTAGTAGTAGTAGTAGTAGTAGTAGTAGTAGTAGTAGTAGTAGTAGTAGTAGTAGTAGTAGTAGTAGTAGTAGTAGTAGTAGTAGTAGTAGTAGTAGTAGTAGTAGTAGTAGTAGTAGTAGTAGTAGTAGTAGTAGTAGTAGTAGTAGTAGTAGTAGTAGTAGTAGTAGTAGTAGTAGTAGTAGTAGTAGTAGTAGTAGTAGTAGTAGTAGTAGTAGTAGTAGTAGTAGTAGTAGTAGTATTTATTTGTGCATAGGCTTGCGCCTTTTACAAAGGAGAACGTTTTAAGTGGTTTTACATTATGCTTACAAAAATATTTGGGATCCTAAGGATTTCCGTATCGCGGTGTGCTTAAACATCTAATTGTGCGTCCGATACAGCGCTATTTTAACAAAAAATTATCTCTATCATAACAATGTAATTAAAATGCTTTAAAAATATCATGAAAGATAAAATTTATACTTCAACTTGACTAGTTAATGATTGGGTCGATACCGGTGACACTTAAAATTCACATAGCCTAGAGAATATTTTTATTGTGCGGAAGAAAGTTTATGTCGGTGTAAGGGCACCGAGAAAATGGAATGTTCAATTCATTAAAAAAAAAAGTGAAGCCATTAGACGAATAAAAGCACGTGAGTCAATCTCAAAAGTATGTTGGATGAAATTCCCGCGATTCCCGAATTTTCCCGAAATTCAATCAGCTTTTACCAGCAGTCCTACGTAATGATTGACATCCGCTTTTGACACGTCAAAAACTAAAGTTTTTTCATGTTTTCTTTCTTAAAAACAAAAAAGAGGTTATGTTTTTTTATTTAAAGAAACAGAATCTGCCAAATTTTCTTCACGTATAAACTGTTTTGAAGCTCGAATAACGTACAATTTAATCATAATTAATATTATTGTGAGTTCTCCCATAAGGTACTGTGTTAAAAACTCAAAATTGTAAATGAAATAATCGAAAATTTTGCCCCGTAAGAGGCTCCGGAACTGTGTTCATCCTTATCAGGGTCACCTGAATATCGTCGTTTCATATTTTTGTTTTGAAGAGCACTTTCACTTATAATCTTATAAGTGAATTATTTATAACTTTCACTTATAATCTTATAAGTGAACGTTTTTTCATTTGAAAAAAATTTCGTTATCAGTGATGAAATTTCGTTATCAATAAAAAACATTTTTTGGTCATTGAATACCCCTTTTTCGAGCAATTACCTCAAATATTATGATCCATTCTACGATCTTATGACTGGTCTCATCGTAGACCCATTTTTTCCTTTTTTTTTGTTTAGAATGAATTTAATTTTTGATTAAAGGATCATCATTATTGTTACCCTGATTAACTATAAAAAACATATGAATTTTTTTAATTGTACTCCAATTGATTGAAAATATGTCTCTATTTAAGTGTTTTTAATTCCAACATAGATTTTATCGAAAAATGAATTTTTTTGCAAAATTCATTCAATTAAAAATTTCTTTGTTTTTAAGAATAAATTCGTTCCATTCCTAATATTATTTTTCGAAAGGTATTGGGAAATAACAGGACAAAAACCATTAATTATCAATATATAGCAAAGTAGAAATTTCATTGTTTTCATTTTCGTATTTCCTTATATGCGCTAATTTACGAAATGAATACAAATGGAAACGTTATGATTATGTGTTTTAATAAAAAATTATTTTACTCATTAATTAATATGAATATTAGTAAAAGATTGTAAGTTTTGCACATAAATTGGTTTTTCGGTTTAATTTTAGTTTAAATTGGAAGTACATAAGTAGAATCACATTTTGAACCTACGAAAAGGAAATCAAAAATATTGATATCGTTAAAAACATTTATCGGGTTTATAATAATGATAATCCTTTAATGAAAAATTAAATTCATTATAGAACGAAGACAAGGAGAAATTTGCCCACGATGAAATTTGTCATAGAAATCGTAGATTGGATCATTACATTCTTGGGAATTCTTTGGAAAAAAGCATTCATCTACAAAAAAATGTTTTTTTTATTTTAGAGACAAGAAAAACGTGGACATTGGTAACGAAATTTTTTTTTTCATGTTATAAGCGGAAGTGCTTCAAACCAAAAATATGGAGCAGTCATATTTGTATATATTTCAGTTAGTTGAGGAGCCATCGGGTTATAATGATTTTAAAACGTTCCAAAATTCATTTTTTTTTGAAGACTCCAACTCCGGTCAGAGAAAAGATGAATATGTAAAAATTGGTTTGGATACTCTTTTCACGGGGTACTATTGTAGAGAAAAAAGAGACAAATAAAAAATAGTCAAGATCACGGGATAAGCGAACTGGCGTAGAATGCTTCATACATATGCCTTGGAATGATTGAAAGAATTTGTTTTTTTTTCATTTTCGAACGGAACCAAGCTCAAAAGTTTGGTTTAGTACGATTCCAGATCGTACTATCAATACTTGTGTTTTTAGAATTTGTAGAGCTCCAAAATATACTTTCAGTTCGTTTGGAGCCCTTTGAATGGGAGAATCGGAATTTTTTGGAGAAAATGTTATACTGATACTGAGACATCAGATCATTTTTGTTGAGCGATCAATTCTGTACAAAAATAAGCCAAGAACTTTACAGTACGTCGTACCGTTCGGGAATTATGAAAATCAGAAGGAAAAAAACAGTTATTCTGTAGTATCCTTGTGAGAAATCGACAAGAGCGATGAGCACTAACTTAACATTAATATAAAGGGCTCATATTTCAACTGCTCCATTTTGGTATCTAAACTAAAAATTTGAGCTTGGTTCCCTTCGAAAATGAAAAAAAAAAATTGTGTTTAATCACCCTAAGATACCTCCGTGGATGATACCTATATAATTAAACGATCAAACGAACTTACCTGTTGTGAAGTTCGATCGTAATTATATGTAGAGTCTCGTTTGAGATGATTACATCGTAGTACCGTCTACTTCACACGCTAGTGTCACGAATATTCAGAGCTTAAATAAAAAACAAATGACCACCCGGCTTCCATGGCAATGCGGTCGTTCCCTCTCCAAATCATATTGTTTAAAGTAACCCCATAAGTATTAAAAATAATAAAACCAACACATTGCAGTAAATGAAGGGGAGGGAATAGTAATAGAGGAACGAAAAAACGTTCCAAGGGTGGGTTGTAATCATCTCAAACGAGACTCTACATATAATTACGATCGAACTTCACAACAGGTAAGTTCGTTTGATCGTTTAATTATATTACGAGTCTCGTTTTCGAGATTACATCGTAGATGTTCAGAGCCAACTCATTTTATTATTTTCAAACAGTTTTGGCAACATAAAATACAAGCCGTATTAAGACTAACAGTTTCTCAATAAACAAAAGAATCTCGGTTTTCATCCGTATTATCCTAATAAAATACAAACAGTATTATTTTACCAGCAACGATTAGTTATGTGAACACAGTCACTGCATAATCTTTTCTGCTCGACTTAATCGGCCGATTATAGTATTTTGCAAATACCTGCGAATCTTTAGACCACCCCGCGGTATTTTTTATCGCACTTATATCTAAACCCTTTGCTAAAGCCGCCGACGTAGACGCGTGCCTCGTACTGTGTGCCGTAAATTCGGGACCTATGCCACTCTTTGCCAACACAGATCGGATCCATCGACTTATTGTTTGTGTACTCGCCGATCTAAAGGGCCTTCTTGATGTGATTAATACATTATTACAATCGCCCCTAAGTGGTTTCGTTATTACCAAATACCTTTCCAGCGTGCTCGCTATGCACAGTCTGGGCTGTTCACGAAAGTACGGCAGTATCAAACGTGGCTGAAATGCCCCGGGACGTGACGTTTTTATAATGTCCGAGATCTTTATCTCGAAACCCTGTGCCGAGTGAAGAATATTCTCAAGTCTCATAAGCGAGAAGGTCTGCACTCGATGAGCCGTACCCAAGGCTAACAGCGTAACTAATCTCTCCGACAACTGTTGAATGCTCAGTGATTCCAGTGGATATAAATTCGCAATGAACGTAAGAACAATGCCGACATCCCATGTTTCGTCGTACCGAGGTTTCATCGGTCTAAGCCGAAAAATACCCTTAAAAAATCTACTGATAACCCGATCGTTAGTCACGTCGTTCACTGATATTAGTGAAATTGCCGATCGCGTCGAATTTAAAGTGCCATAGGA
Organism: Venturia canescens; assembly: GCF_019457755.1. Taxonomy (NCBI): domain Eukaryota; kingdom Metazoa; phylum Arthropoda; class Insecta; order Hymenoptera; family Ichneumonidae; genus Venturia; species Venturia canescens. Next base: position 15,819,928 of record NC_057423.1, on the reverse strand, counting down.
GGCTCCTAAACTATATCTTTCCTGCAAAAATTCGAGAATACGGTTCGCGCTTGCTTCGTAAATGTCTGTTCCTGTCTTGCGACAGAAATACACCCATATTCTAATAGGTCCCGCGTACTGTTTCCACGTACTCTCAGCGAGTGAGGCTAACAACGTCTCGATCACTGAATCTGCAAATTTTTTGCGGCGGTACGATTCGCGGACAACTTCCCGGCAATCAACCCCAGGGACGCTTGTAATGGGTGTTGGAGAGACCTACAAGGAGACAATAAAAGCGATTTAGCGGGAGTGAATATTATGGGTTCCTCAACTAGAAGGTTCATAAATAAAGGAAACCATGGTTGTGAGGGCCAATTTGGCAATATCGCAATGCCACACGCGCGATCTGATATAACCTTTCGAAGAAACCTGAGCACTAATGCAAACGGTGGAAATGCATAAAAATAATCAGTTTTCCAGTCTATAGTGAACGCGTCAATAGCTAGGGCATCAGGATCTCTGTGCCACGAACAGTAATCTTGACATTTCGCGTTTATCCTGGATGCGAATAGATCCAAACTTGGTTTACCGAATTCAGATATTATTTTCTCGTATGCCCAACTCGACAGTTCCCATTCCGTATCTATATTTTTTATTCTCGACTCCCTATCTGCCTCAACGTTCTCCTTGGACGCTATATACGACGCGAAAATCCAAATTTTTCTACGCTCACACCATTGCCAAATTTCTTGGGCTATCCCGTGAAGTTTGGCATATTGCACGCCTCCCATTCGATTAATATATGCAATAGCTGTCGTGTTATCGATTCGTAGTAAAATTTCACAATCATATAAATCGTTTGCGAAACATTTAAGAGCCATCAATACGGCGATAAGCTCTAGCTGGTTAATGTGCAACTCCCTTTCCTTATCACTCCAAAACCCGTGTGTACCTTCGCTATCACAATACGCGCCCCAGCCTGTATTTGACGCGTCTGAGTAAATTTCTTTAACAAACCGAAAAGATCTTATCGGTCCAAATGACGTTTTAATATTTCGTTTCCACCAATCAAATTCGGTTTGCAAATATGCGGGTAATTCAAGCCGTGCATCATAATTCCCCCCGCTGATTAACAGGCCGAAAAACTTTTCTCGCTCAAATCTCTTGGTGTATAACCAACCGTACTCAATTGCGCGACAACAGCCGACTAGCTTTCCGATAAAATGGGCAAATTCCCGAATCGTACAAAACTTGCGATGACTAAAACTGTCAATCAAATCTATCATCTTCCTTCTTTTTACCTCCGGTAACTCTAACCTCATTCTACGAGAATTAATAACGAATCCCAGAAAAGTGCAATTCTTCTTAGGCGCTAAGTTACTTTTTCGATAATTTACTATAAACCCCAGAGACTGCAGTTCTCTGAGAGTGACTTCTGCGTTTCTGCGACACGCGTTCAAAGTCGAACCGATGCAGAGAATGTCGTCTAAATACACCGTCGAGATAAATCCTTTTTCTCTCAAATAATTTACTACCGGTTTCAGGATTTTCGTAAAAATATACGGCGCCGTGCAGAGACCAAACGGGAGGCATACAAATTCATAAATTATATCCTCGAAAACAAATCTCAAATATTTCCGGCTCTCCGCGTGCATCGATACCATAAAATACGCATCTTGTAAGTCTATGTTACACATAAAATCGCCCAGTGAAATTAATTTCATTGCAGTTCTGATATCCTCCAACTTGAAATGTTGCGTGACTATAAAACTATTGAGTTTTTTCAAATTTAATACAAATCTCATTTTTCCGTTTGACTTTGGTACTAAAAAATACGATGAAATAAATTGTCCCGTACATGGCAAACAGGATCTGACTGCACCCAGTTTCAGCAACCTGTTGATTGCCAATTTCATATCTTCACGATCAATCGGAGAATTGAATTTTCTCTGAGGAGGAGGAACAGTCTGATATACCGACTGGTTAAATACGATTCTGTACCCTCTTACACAATTCAAAATGAACTGATCCTGCGTGATCTTTTCCCATTGAGGGAGGAACTCTCGCAGCCGCCCAGCTGCTCTATTTACCTCTAGCGTCTCTCCTGAGAACCTTGGTACGAGCTCCGCTTGCGACTCTGACTCCGAGCTCGTAGTTGATCTCGCTGTTGATCTCGTTGTACAGACTGACTCGACTTCGGCACAAATTTGACAAACTTCCTCGATCCTCTCTGGTTTACGCCCGCCCGGAATCCCCCTCGATTCGAGTTGGCCGACGGGCCTCTCCAGTTTCCCGAGTTCGAATTACGAAGAAGCACCTTCGGCGCCAATGGCTGAGACTTTAACTCCAAGCCAACCTTTTCAATCGATTTTGCCGTTTTAATTTTTCCCGATAAATCGTCGCCGAATAAATAGGCGCCTGACTTCGTTTCGTCTAGAACTCCCTTGACCTTTTTGTCGAGGAGCGGTGTAATACACGATCTCCGTGTAATCGTGTCCAGACGAAAAGCATGCGCCAGCAGTCTACCGGCGTCGGCAAGACACTCCAACAACTGATATTCGTCAATGCCGTCTTCCTTGGGACTCAGTAGCAAGGAAATTCCGGTGCCCAGTGCGGCCATAGCCGAGCCGCGAATATTTTGCGCATTTTTTAAATATTTATCTCGCTTTGTAGCCGACTCAAAAAGCGACGATGCTACCTCTGCGTTTAAAACTGGCGCTTCTAAGCGACAATTGCCTGTTCGAGCATACTTTGCCAACAACTCCTCTTGGTCTTCTTTTTTGAGCCCCTCGGCCAACCATTTTTCCCAATTTTGTGCCAAGGTTGGGTTGAGCTGCAAATCCGGCGCACTCGATTTCTCATCTACACCCAGAATACGCAGCGTCTCCTCATCGAAAGGCTGTACTGGGTCCTCTGCAAGCTGATTCGCTGTTGCGTCTGTGTGCTGACTTTCAACCTCCTCCTGAGTTTGTTCTCGAGATAAATCATCCCCTGCGACGGGAGATATATTTCCCATATTTTCACCGTTCGCCGGCGGGCATTCTGAAAATATATTAACCTGCGATAACACCATTGTTACGCATACAAATTTCCTCCACAACGCACTCAAGATAGGCAATCTAACGAATCCACAACACATGACGTGTACAGTTCGACTCTAAGGAAATACTCAGGGAGATTTCCTTCGTACGGGCTGAGCCGCCGAGTCTGTGGCCATGATAAATAGAGTATATGGTATACAATCCTATTCACAAATGACTCAAAGAAGAACTCCGAGAGTCTCCCTTCGTACGGACAAAACCGCCGAGTCTTAGGCCCGTTATTTCCGCGAGCGACACCCGCTCTCATGTACGACCCGAGACAATTTCTGCGAAATTGACTCCGTACGGCAAAACCGCCCGGTCTACGGAAATAACTATATAAATCACGGCAAGGGAATACCTTGACGATTTGACGATGCACCCTGATGGTTAGTCTTTACTTTCTTTGCAGCCACGCCCGAGGTACCCACGTCGTGCATAACCTCGCGCCTCGAACTTCCGGAATCTGTATCCGATGAGCTGCCAGGCAATGCATCGACCAACTTCTTCAATTTCTTAAAGAACTTCTCGTTCTTATTCTCCTTGCTTTTCTTCCTCTTGTGCGACTTTCCCATAATTCTTCTTGATGAAAGACCTGAAACAAAGCTCTAAACGTGCGACACTTTCACGCACGAAAAACGTTATGATTTGGAGAGGGAACGACCGCATTGCCATGGAAGCCGGGTGGTCATTTGTTTTTTATTTAAGCTCTGAATATTCGTGACACTAGCGTGTGAAGTAGACGGTACTACGATGTAATCTCGAAAACGAGACTCGTAATATAATTTAGTATCGTGATAAGAAAGCTCACCACATTGAAAATGGAATTTTCATTTTGATCCAACAAAATTCATTTGGTCAAAATGTATTTCATTGATTTAACCCTTGATTTTATTTGTAGTTTTTATGCCACAGTTGAGGTGTACAGATCTTCGCTTGTATCTTGAGGAAATGGCTGAAAAAACGATTTGTTGCTCAAAACAATCGATATTCGGTTGATTTCTCAGGATATTTAATCAGCTGATTACGATTTTGTACAACCAAACATTCCGATCTTTTATTCGCGCTATTGAAACAACGAAACGCTCGTTCCTTACGAAAGGAAACTTTTCATGTACACGGATTTTTCTTAAATAGCAAAAAAAGTGGTCGTGAAATGAAATACAGAAGTAGTTAAGTTCGTCGGATTGTTAATTTTGAAATTTCAGATATGGGAAATTCGCATTCGCAGAGAGAGAAAAAGGAGATGGAGAGAATGGAGATGGAGAGAATGGAGATGGAGAGAATGGAGATGGAGAGAATGGAGATGGAAAGAATGCAGATGGAGAGAGTAGAGAGGGAGCTGACGTTGGATCAAATAGAGCGGGAGAGATTGGAAGAGGAATGGATAGAGAGGAAGAGATTGGAAGAGGAACGGATAGAAAGGGAGAGATTAGCGGTGGAACGAAGGGAGAGGAAGAGATTGGAATTGGAGCGGATGGAGAGAGAAAGAATGGAGGTGGAACGAGTAGAGAGGGAGAAATTGGAGCTGAAACGGATAGAGAGCGAGAGATTGGAGATGGCAAGGTTGATAGAGAAACGAATGGCGATGGAGAAGGAAAAAGAACGAAGGAAGATTGAGGAGCAGGAGAGAGAAGAGAAAAAGCGTTTGGAGAAGAAAGAAGAAGAGACTGAAAAAATCCGGGCGATGGAGGCCCACATTCGAAATTTACGGATGCAGCTACAGCTGCAACAGTAAGTGCGACAGGAGGACATTACGCCAAATGCGAATCCGAGTGTTGAACGACGTAAGGATTGTAGTCAAAATTCATTCATTTTCTACTCGAAGCTTTCAACGTTTGCAGAATAAACTAGAAAAAAAAATTCAGTTTCGCAGACTGTCGGTAAATGTTTCCGAACGAAAGTTCGGTAAAGTTCCCTTAGTCTTTTAATTTTGGTCTTTCTAGAAAATCTCTACCTTTTTAACGATAATTTCTAAAACGTTCTTTTTTAGTTTTTTTTTTTACCTCAGTCCTAATTGGGCCGCGTTTTGAGATAAAATTTTTTGACCTTCATTTCGTGAGTGAATTCGGGAGGTGCCGGTGACCTCAGCTTCAGCTTTGTTTTTGGAAAAGTATAATGCGATCATTTTCTGTCGAATTATCACGTTTTTGGCGACAAAAGACAAATGTAGGAAATTGCCGGACATCTCAAGAACTATTGGATGGCACAGAATGTTTGAGGAGTAAAAAAAGTTGCGTCTGCGATTTTTTTTAGTCGCTGAAATTTCCTTCGATTATTTTTTCGAATTTTTTTCTCCATTAATTTCAAGGAAAATCTCATGTATATTGATTATTGTAACTCTAGAACGATCGAATTTTTTATGGAACTTGAGATGAGAAAAAAATTTTACTTCCTTTATTTTCACTCTTTAAAATTGTGTAAGATTTTTCTGCTTTTTTGTTATCCATTAATTTTTACTTTCTACCTCAATAAATTGATTGTGTTTTTTGAGAACTTTGAAGTCATGTTAGGATATCCACAGTGATAAAAGTGTCATTTTTATACTTAAATTTTTTATTATTTTAATGTGATATTGATCAAATGTGGCATGGAACACCGATGCAGAAACATCCAATAGTTCTCGCGATATGCGGTAATTCCCTACATTTGTCTTTTTTCACCAAAAACGTGATAATTCAACAGAAAATGATCGCATTGAACTTTTCCAAAAATAAAACTGAAGCTGATGCTACCAACACCTTTGAGGATTCTCTCACGGAATAAAGTACAAAAAATTTTATCTCAAAACGTGGTCCAATTGAAACCGAATTAAAAGAAAAAGCCAAAAAAAGGAATATTTCTGAAATATCTTGGTACCCCAAAAAAAAAAATGTTGGAGTCTTTCTATAAATACCAAAATGAAGCTGTATGTCTGCCCTTAAAAATGCGCGTGGCGGCGTCTAAATATTTGAGACATTTCCTGGCAATGATTACAGACCGGTGGAGAGTTGCTGCAGGTCGAAGCCGAGCAGCCTGGTACCGCCGACGTCGTGAGAGACAGCGCAACACGCCGTACTGCCCTGAATGTGGGAAAAAACAATATTATTATTAAAAAAATAAAATATCATTGTCATTATTCCCTTTGTTTGAAAATCTCTTTTTTTCCTCTCATGCGCGAATGAAATGTAGTTGCTGAACTTTCATATAATTGTGTACATAATGGTTTTCGGAATCGTTGAAGACAAATTTGAGATCGAAATAGTGTTATCGAAGTTGTCGACTACCGAAACTGTAGCTCCAGCTTGTAAATTTTGTTTACTACACTGAGAAAATGTACAAGATATGGAAATTAAACTTGCTGCATAGGTTATTCGGAGGAAAAAAATGCAATCCAAAAGAAAAACAGTTTGTGATCCACGAGCTTTTTTTCGTAGCTCATTCATATCGCTATTGCATCTCACTTTCATATTTTTGATCGTATTTGTAGTCGGAATTCAGATTGTGTGCGCCGAAATCCATGGAAGACGTACTCGATCTAGATCAATGACATCTTTCCGGCACTCGTAGCTGTGATTTTCACCAATTTTCGCGATCTGTTGCAATTTATTCAAAGTTTAGAGATTCCATTATAAAAATTTTAACTCATCAGAATAGTTAGAGATGGGCCAAGTTTATTGTATGCATAGGGTGCGTTATTTTAGGGGAATTCTTTTTACTCCTCATGCGCGAAAGTTTTTAGTTAATGTCCCAAAACGAAGCCTAGAGAAAGGGTATGGTTGTCACGCAATATTTAGCAGTCGTAAATAGAAGTTGAAAGCTTCTCATTTGATCACCATTGAAAAAACTGTTGTCCTCATTATTTTTGGTGCCGCTCTACTAATTATCAGGTAACAATATTTTCCGAATGGATTTACATGGGAAGCTTGACATTCTAGAAGAATTAAATACATTGAACCCTGTCCATAAATTCAATGCTTTTCTTGGCATCATGACTAAAAGTTAATTTTACATGAAAATTTCCACTTAAACAGCTATGACACCTGAGTTATTGAATATAGAAAAAAAATCAAATGACACTTTGGTAGATAAACAAATTTGCTAGAAACATATTCCGAGTTGCAGATGTATTCCATTTTAAACAATCTCCATTTTTTCGAATATGATTTGTCAACTTCATTGAATATGTTTCTCTAATACGTTGAAATGAGAATCTTAAGTGATTATTTCCGGAAAGAATTTAATTGCAGGTTTCAGTTGAAAAAAAATTTGTCGATCCATTAGATTTTAATGTACAGTTATAAGATGATCGGAAAGAAAGAAGTGGCGGGAAAGGGGGGGGGGGGGGGGGGTCACATTAATTCGATGAAAAAAGGCAAAACTTGAAGAAATTTTTTAAACGCTACAAATAATACAAATTTATTTAATTACATTACATTCTGACATCATAATACAATATATCAACATTATTTTCTAAATTTTTAAAACCCCAACATTAATAATGAACTCGATGATAGCAAAGGCAGTTTAGGAAAAGTTGCCCATCGGTGAACAGTAAAAATCGAAATCTACTCACTTGTCGCCTGAAGGAAAAGCCTATTTTTTATAGTAAAATTATTAATTATGAGAAATTGGGCAAAATCTCTGGTAAATATACCTGGTCAAGCGCGCACAAAATCCTCTTAATCGTTGACTCGACTTATTTCGTTTAAACAATTCCAGCAATGTTTGGAGCATTCAAAACCATAAATATCTACTATATCGCAACGAACCATCGTTGTAATTTTAAAAATGGCAGCAAAAAGAGTATTTAAAACAACGATAACAAGTTTTGTGTAGTTATCTTTTGAGGTCTTCTCCCTTCGTAACTAATCGATCTGAATGTTTCCGCGTTCACTCGGTTCGTGTTTTTACCTCCTGAATTTCGTTCCTTGCACTCATTTGCATACCTCCAATAGTTTTCGTTATAGGCAAAGCGAAATAAATGCGGTTTTTTCACATATTTGTTTACGAAAATAAAATGTGGAGCTGGAGTACTAAACAAATTTTAATTCAAAATGTATGAGTTTAAAATAATATTCTCAAAAAAGGCAGTGTTTTTTGTTCGTGTATTCTTATTAAGTAATATATGATCCTGTAATACGGGAGCCAGCTTCTATTGTCTCATATTCGGCTAGCTTTCCTATCATGGACAAATAATATTCAGGTATACAGTTGTGTACCACCCACGCATATTATGGTGATGCCAAGAAGATTGATATTTTTTTTCTCAGAACTCCAATGCAAATCGTTAGTACATAAAAAAAATTAATTGTCCCAGCATTTCAAATTTTTAAAAAAAATTTTAGATAGGGCTCAAGCCACTTTTCAAAATTTTCCTGTTTTTTTTTTCTCAAAAATCGCGAAGCCAAATTTTTTTTTTGCTCTCATAGCAGAAAGTGTTAGTCCTTCATGGAATCATAAATCTAATTAAATTTTATCGCTCACAAAAAAATTGTAAGGGTACCTTGCAAAATTCATTTCTTTTTTTTCTGTATATTTAGCCATAAATTATGAGATTAAAAAAGGTGTGGCTAAAAATTACAGTTTTCGTCGTCCTTCCAAAAGAAAAGGTGAATGTACTTTGCAAAAACATAGTTTTCAGAATTACATATTATAATAATGATTCTTACGTTTTCTCAAGCGATTGAGAATTTTGACAATTTTCCTGTATTTTTCATGAAGGTAAATACTTTAATGCACGAAAACCTGCTAGGACATGGTACAAAAATGATGATGTGCTAAATAAAGCTGTGTTTTGCCAAATTCAAATTCTTGATTTCAAAGTCTGGTATTTCACCGCAGAAAATTTAAAATTTGGGAATTTTCAAGTTTTCTCGGGCGTTATAAAAATTAGTAAAATATTGTGACCGAATTAAGTTAGAAAAAGATGAAGACTATTGCGTGCAAAATCGCAAATATTTTTCATCAAACGTTCAAAATCGGTCTCATTTTTTTTGCGGATTAAAAAAAATAAAATTAATAAAATCGCAATAGGTGTATTGTACAAAGTTGCTTTCCTCAACAAATTTAAATAGTCTTTGATTGTAAGCAAAGAGTTCGGAACTAAATTTTTTTGCGATTTAGAATTCATAAGCCTATATTTATTATCCATTAGAATTTAGTCAAAATATTTTACTAATTGTTATAACAAATGAACAAACTAGAAAACTCGACAGAATAACAACCGTCCTCTTTACGGCTGTATTCAAAAACAACGCTGCTTCTAACAGCTGTAGTCTCGAATGAGAAAATCAATATGTTGTCTCCTCTTTTATCATAAATCTTTTGTATTGCAGCAAGTCAACAATTCTACTCTCAGTAATGTATTCAATAACTGTTCTCCTCGAAATATATGCTCAAAGAGCGGAGTTGGTATCATGTAGAACTGTGATGATGTAGCTGCTAGTTAACAACTCTGTCGATAGTCATTCTCGATAACAACTCCGCTCCTTAACAACTGCGGATCTGAGTAGAAAACGTCTACCCTCTTTAACATATCACACTGGAGTAGATATGTCTTCTCTTGATCTACAATATCTCTACTATAATATCTCTACTATGATTTCAGAAATCATCATGAGTAGAAATATTGAAGATCATGGATTGTACATGAGTAAACGTAGAGATGTTATGAATTTCGGAATAAAGATTTTAAGAGCAGAGTTCTTTTTGAATGGAGCCATAAAGAGGACGATTGTTATTCTGCCGAAAATTCCTAAATTATAAAGTCTTCTGCCGTGAAATAGCAGACTTTGAAATAGAGAATTTCAGTTCGAGAAAACTTTGAAAAACTGTTTATGCAAAATACTTTCACCCCTCCTTTTGAGCCCCACCCCTTTTGGAAGGACGATAAGAATGGTTATTGATAGCCACACGGTTTGTAATCTTATCATTTATTACTGAATATAGAGAAAAGAAGAAATAAATTATGCTAGGTAGCCTTTAAATTGGTTTTGCTAGTGAAAAATTTTATTCGATTTATAATTTCATGGAGCACTAACACTTTCTGCTATGAGAACGAAGAAAAAATGTTTGCTTCGCGATTGTTCAGAAAAAAAACAGGATAATTTCGAAAAGTGGCTGTCTAAAAATTTTTTTAAAATCTGAAATTTTGAAAAATTACTTTTTTTTGATGTACTAACGATTTCTGTTGGAACTCCGAGAAAAAAAAATATCGATTTTTTTGCGTCACCTCAACGCATATAGATGGTATATAGATGTATGTAATCTGTATTGCATGAAATTTTTACTAGTGCCACGAAAGATAATGAAACAAATAAAACTTAAAAATGTGTGTGGAAAAATGCAAAATCTTTTGATGACATTTAAAAGAATAATAATAAATAATTGATAAAAAGAAATACGTGAACTTGCAATCTGTGAACTACTGTGATAATTTTATCATTAGAGAAACACATCACAAACAGTTGGAAACGAAATGGCTTCTCTAAAGTCACTGGCAATAAACTCGCTTAAGTGGATGGATCAGTTGGTATATCGCAACCGTGAGTGCGAGAGAGATAGTTGCAAATTTCGAAATCGAAATTCTTTGAGACAGTTTGACCGATTAAAAAAAGGCTCTGTCAGTCGATTTTTGCCATCGTTCTGCGTAGGCTGACAGAGCCTTTTTTTAATCGATCAAACTGTATCAAAGAATTTCGATTTCGAAAATTCGAAATCGACTGATCCATACTCTTAAGAATATGGATCAGTCGACTAACCTCACTTGGAATTTTTGGAATTTAAATTCTTTGACATAGTTTAACGGATTAAAAAAAGGCTGTGCCAGCCTACGCAGGATGGCAAAAATCGGCTGACATAGCCTTCTTTCAATCGGTCAAATTGTATTAATAAGAATTTCGATTTAGAAATTTGCAGCTATCTCTTTGCTCGCACTCACGGTTGCGATTTACTGAATGATCTGTCCTCTTAAAAGAAATGCATAAAACAATAACGTATCGAAATGCGTAAAAAGTATACTTGGGACAAGTCTGTATGAGGTATACCAGCCCAAGTATGTAGATCCGCGGCCACGACCCTCGCAGATTTCGTTGTTTTTTTTCTCATTTGAACGCATTGTGTCTAAAAAGCACCCTCATAATGTATTTTGATGTTTACAAACATTCCTTATTTTTAAAAGAATTTCCTTTTGAGAAAAAAAAGTTATATTTTAAGAATTCGAAAAAATTCCGAAACGACATTGATAATATATATAAAAAATTGTAGGCCATCACATCTGAAATGGGCGGATTTTTTTCTGTGTTTTCCAAGCCCTTAACGTTCGCAAAATTGAAAAAATACTCAAATAGTTTACCTTGAGCAGATGTTAAATTATTTTGTCACTTAAACAAATCTTGATGATGTTTTTTAAATGTAATGTGATACGAATAATCTTTTTTAAAAAAAGACATTTGGATATATCAAAATGTGAAGCCTGTATTCATTGCCATGGTTATATTTATTCGTTGCCAAACATCATTATCATGTTTTTCGCCGGTACAGCGGGCGCGTAGCGTTGGCGTTGTTGCTAGGTAAACCTTAAAATGAGAATAATGCTTCCGCGATGCCTGAGTAATGCTCCACAACATGATATAGCGTCTGGGGTTCTTGACTCTGAGAGTTTTTCCCACATTCATGACTTCGATTTTTCGAAATTTCTACCAATTTCAGCAGTATTTCGCAATTTGCTCAAAATTTTGATGGAATGCGAGCCGTAGATAAATAATCCTATTTACGGATCTCAAATTGCGATTAAAAAGAAACTACCCAAACAACTTTCCCTAAAAATCGGGGTACCTCGTAGTAAGTATTCTCGGCGGACACAAAAACTGAAGATTAATTCAACGAGAAACATCAAATCATTGTTTGCAATTAGATTTTTAATCATGCGATAAATTTATCCAGGGCCTACTCTCCGCTACGATGAACTCGAAAAAACAATATCGAATTGCATCGTTCATTTTGTAATTTTTATATTTTTTTATCTCTGCAGTTTCTGCTTACGATAGAAGTTTTTCTTTCGCCCACAAAATGAAAAGAGTTGGAGAAAATCCAAGCGGACGTAAATCGTACAACGAACTGTCGTTACGACAACGCAAGCGGCTTCAAATGCGGCGAAACGACAAAGAATCATCGGCAGCCCTTTATGAAGAAGCAACTTATGCACCTGAACAAGAAATTATAAGACCTAATACTGCTTACAGTGCTAATGAAATGGACATCTCGCCGATTTCATCAAACGTTTCAATGGCTTCGTTATCGCAAGTTGATCCACCGCAGCAAACACTTTATGATCAAAATTATGTCGACGGAAGGTCAAATATTTCATCAATTGAAGCGGACAAGAGCCGATACGACTCCTCTGGTGATGATGAAGATCGACATTGTTTTGAGGTCTGTTCAGAAGATCTAATCTCGAGCTCATTTGATGAAATTGAAGGGAAAAAAACGTTCCGAGAAAAGCTGGCCGCATTCTTCGTCAAAAAACGTATAACCGCGGAAGCTGGTGATGAATTACTTGCTTTGCTGAGGTCACATGCGTGCTTTGAGTCGCTTCCTAAATCGACCAAATCATTATTGCGTACTCCACGACACCCTGTAGCATTAGTGGAAGTTCCACCAGGCCAGTATTTGCACCTAGGATTTGAAACAGCGCTTCATCGTATCCTCGACCGCGTAGAACCGTCTGAACGGCCCTCTTTTTTGGAAATTGATTTCAACACGGACGGAGCTACCTTGCACAGATCAGGAAGCAATCAAATTTGGCCCATACAATGCAGGATAGCGAATATAAAGAACAGTCCAGTGGGTGTAATCGGAGTATATAAAGGGGGAAAAAAACCCTCGGATGCTAATCTTTTTTTCAAGTTATTTATCGATGAGGCCGTAACATTAATCAAGAAAGGTGGAATAATGAGGTCGGGGAAAGAAGTACCTTTTCAGTTCAGGGCCTTTATTGCTGATGCACCCGCCAGAGCATTTATTCTAAATCACCACGGCCACACTTCATGTAACCCATGTTCGAAATGCCGAGTTACTGGTGAAGGTGTTGAGAACCATGTCGTCTTCATCGGCGACCACCATCTCCTCCGCACTGACACGGAGTACCAAACAAAAGAGGACGAGGATCACCATAAGAATGGTGATAGTCCATTATCACAACTACCAATGGGTTTAGTAACTCAAGTACCTTTCGAGTACATGCACTTGGTCTTACTAGGCGTTTTGAAACGTATGGTCTCTGCCTGGTTGAACGGAAAATTCTCCATGAACAGCAAATTATCTGGCTTTGAAATCTCTACCATATCACAAAGATTATACAGAATGTGTTATGAAAGTATTCCTGATGAATTTGCACGACCTCCTGCAAGCCTCTTGGAAATCCTCCAAGGAAAAGCCACGACTTGTCGTCTATTTCTATTGTTTTCAGGACCTGTCGTACTAAAAGGCATTCTATCGGATGAGTTGTATAAACATTTTTTAATTTTGCACACAGTCATGCGCATCGTGACATCTGCCAATCCAACGAAAGAGCAATTGTTGTATGCAAGATTGAGTTTGAGAACTTTTGTTATCCAGAGCGAAAGATTGTATGGAACAACCTTTCTGAGCTACAATGTGCATGGACTATTACATCTCGTGGATGATGTGGAAACATTAGGACCGGTCGATTCTTATTCTGCTTTCCCTTACGAAAACAACATGCGGATTTTTAATAACTACTGCAGGAAACCTCACCTCACTCTGCAACAGATAGCAAACAGACATGCCGAGGAAACGAATTGGATGCCAGTGAGGCAACCTAAGCGGAACGATAATTTCAAACTAATGCATGAACACACGAAAGGTCCTGTTCCGACTACAGCGACAGGAAGAATAGCGAAACAGTACCACCGCATTAAATGCCCAGAGTTTACGCTTAGAACAAAATGTAATGACAGTTGCTGTATTTTGAGAGATTCAACAATATGCATCATATATAACGTACTGAAGATCGGCCAAGAAATTAAGCTGGTAGTAAAAAAATTCAACGCGGTTGAGGATTTTTTCAACATAGCCATGCCATCGTCGTTAGTCGGGTACTATAAGTGTTCAAGGCTGCAAGAACAATATTCTCTGATCAGATTGAATGATGTCCGGGATAAAGGTTTTCTCATGCCTATTTGGTTGCCTCTTCAATTTGATGAAAGACGCATGGAGCGAATTGAAAATGAAACTTACGCAGTAGCTACTATATCCTCTGTAGTTTACTATTAGATTGAAAACATCTCAAATTCCGAATTTCGAAGATGAATTATCATATTTTCTACAATTTTCTGAATGTGAGGAAATTTTCCATCGTTATCACAATCTGGTTGAGTTATCGCCACCTGAACATGGAGTAAATTTGTTATCACTATCGCAATCTGGTCGAGTTATCGCCACCTGCACATGAAGTAAATTTGTTATCAGTGTTACAATCTGGTCGAGTTATTATCGCCACCTGCGAATCACAATTTTTTTTTATCATCGCTACAATGTGGTCGAGTTATCGCCACCTATACATGAAGTAAATTTGTTATTACTGTTACAATCTGGTCGAGTTATCGCCACCTGCCAATCACAATTTTTTTTTTATCATCGCTACAATGTGGTCGAGTTATCGCCACCTATACATGAAGTAAATTTGTTATTACTGTTACAATCTGGTCGAGTTATCACCACCTGAGAATTACAAATATTTTTTTAACATCGCTACAAACTGGTCGAGTTATCGCCACTTGAACTGTAAATTTTGTATCAATGCCACAGTCTGGTTCACTTATCGCCACCTTGGAATCATCCGGAGAAAACTATGCGCAGGGTTATCGAAATGATACCTAATTGAAATCGCGGTATAATGAAATATTCGTGGCCACCACAGATATTTTCGCTGAGAAACCAACATCAAGACATGGTAAACTGTAAAATGAACTTGAATAAAACATGGATTTGAAATTCAGCTATTATGAATCTGAAAGAGTTACAAATAAATCGAATATCCCACCCAATTGGAACGAAAATTGTTCATTGATACCATGAGACGGAGTGTAACTTATCACAGGTGAAAAATATTTTCAGTATAAAACTGTCAAAAAGCATATAAATTCCATCTGTGCACACTGTGATGATCAACGTTTTTGGTAATGTTTAAATCTTGTATTCGTATGGTATTAACTATGTGAAACGTTTGTCAGTGAATTATTGGAAATTTTCCATAGGCTGCTCAATGTAGTGCTTAAAATGAACGAGTACAATTTATTGTTGTTCACAGCAGAAAACTTGATTGGATATTTTGTTCTGTAATTAGAAAAAAAATGTTGGAGAGAGTATAAGTAAACCTTCATATAGTGAGTATAAATCCGTCAAATAAGTCACTTCGAAAAGTTGGTTTTTCAAATAGGTTTAAATTTTTCAAATATCTATATCTATTGAAGGGAGCTTTTTTGATATTTTTTTAAAGATTTTTTCGTCGATCGCAGAAGTTATAATTTTCTAGTAAAAATAGAATCTATTTTTTTATTCACTTATTAACTTGCCGAAAAATAGGCCAAGTTGAGCTTTTTTAAAATTTAAACATTTCTCCGGTTTTTTGAAGGTATTTTTTGAAAAATCATTGCTGTAGGTTTCAACCAATTTTTCAATTTCCAATCTTTAAAAATATGATTTTTTTTCTTTGGAGAATTCTCAAAAAAACTATTATTTATTTATACTTTTATTTTCGTAATTTCGAAAAAAATATCTCCCAAAAGAAATCTTAGTTTAGCCCTTAACATTTAGCCCAAACAAAAAATGATATTTTATTCATGCCATACCATTTGGAATTATGACAGGTTCTCACACATTTTTGCCATTCTTATATTTTTCTGGTACCGAGCTTTACAGCTGAGCCGCTTTTCGTTACAATATACGGTTCAAGTTTGCGATTGTTCAGTAGAACTGAGTATTTAATAAATAGATGCTGCGTAAAAATTTGTATCGTATCGAATTTTTTTCGCCAACTCTCCATCACTGGATTCGGATTGGGATTGAAAAACGGAGTTCTCGTATTGTGTAATAGTCGTTCTGCTGCAGTAAAACGTGTACTACGGTAACAGCACTGAATAGACTCAGCGCTGCACCGTGATGCCTCATCGTGTAGCAATGGTGACGCCACGTAACGTCTGAGGGAGATCCGTGCCGTCTCGATGAGTTGTCACCGTGCACGCACGGTGTGGTCTCTCGACAGCACTGAGTGCACACACCGTGCCGGTACTGTGCAGTCTCGGCATCATCTATGATCGCACTACGTGACGCCTGTGTGCTGCTGCCGTGCCGCTTCTGAGGTGTACGCGAATGCAGCACGTAACGGCACGGTGTAAGCACGCCGTGCCGTTACGCCGTGGCGTTAGAAATCAGTCATGTTCGGACAGACATAACGCGTATGTAACGGCACGCGTGCAGTGCCGCGTAGTCACCGTGCCGTCACCGTGCAGATACTCTTTTTTGAACTGCACGAATTTCTTTCTGGGTTTAAGGCTGGTCAGTATATTTGAAATGAATTCTGGAAATTTTGTATCGCTTTGTAATTTTTGGTGTGGCTGTATGGGTACTGAAATCCATACCTCAATTGCTTTCACTGCTACTTCAAAAAAGATACAAAGCTCTGGCACGGTCTAATTTTTCATCAACATGGGCACTGTTTCACAAAAAATTTTCCAGAATTCATTTCGACAGTGTCAAGTAGTTATGAAGGTTGCAGGTGTAGAGACAGTACGCATGTTCAGGAAAAGTTACACAACAATGCCACCTTGGAACTTTCGTTAGTACTGTAAAAGCACTTATGATTGAATAGTAATAACGTTAGTGTCTACGTATTGGAAAAGGGTCTGCTAATACGTTTCAAACGTTCTCACTATAGGGACAATTATTCTACTGTGCAATCTAACAGAACGCAAAAAATTCACTGATACTAATCCATAATCAATACAAAAACTGTAATGAATCATTTTTGTAGCTTTCAACCGATGAAATCATGTATCGATATTTTTTCACTGTGTACTAGATCTTTCTGTTGGAGATGCAAATGTTTCATACTGTGTTGCTCCGCTGATGTATCAGCAGGAAGAAGTTCCAGTACACCCAAGGAATGGAATTGACTTGCTGTTCAGAACTTTCAATTACTCCGGCAAGAAGTTATTCTGCTAGAAGCAACATTTGCTAATGTTGTAGCGTATGGACAGTGCAGCAATGAAGAATTTTTCAAGTGTCGCAGCAACATATCAACGCCATCTCATTCATTGCACTGTGATCTATTGGCTTCGATAATGGGTTTTGTATGATTGAATATCAGTGCTTTTTCAGTGACATAATATCATATTACCAAGCGACATAATGATTTATGGAATTCCTTCCCAAGATACCAATTAGCAGTAAAGAATTGAGGTAGAACAAAACTTTTTCTATAGCGTTGTTACAAAAAGTCACCATATTGTCATAGTTACCAAGCAGTGATGTTTTATCATCAATTAAAAAAATTCCCAAAACTATAAAGTAACAAGAACTTTAAAACTTCTAGTGCTGCTGCATAAACATTTCTCATATGAACAACAGTGCCTTTGCAGCACTACTAATATAAACTCCAGAACTTATAAAACCATGTAGAAAGTTAGAAATCGCTACAGGGTTCTGATTTTGCTGATTTTTTTGACCGATGATGAAGCGACACCGGTTAGTGACCATGAAAAAGCAGATGCGCTTTGGGACAGCAATATGAAAAACCATGTTGCACAACTTCAAATTTTGATTGCTAATTGATATCTTTATAAAAACAGCTAAAAATTTTGAAACAAAGGGAAATCAGAAATTCCAGGTTTCTTCAACTGTCTAAAGTTCATATAGATAATATTAATGTAGATATAAAAAAAAATAGAATACGCATAGAATGAATAATCATTCATAATACGTTATTCTTGTTTCTGATTTCTCGGTTCTTGCTGAAATTTCGATTAAATATGACTTTGAATCAGCATCAACAAAGGGAATTTTTATTTTCTCATTTGAAACTAGAAATTACATCACAACAAGAAAAATAAATGGAAACGTTTTTCGGGTGGTCTCACTGTTGTACACTGTAATTGAACGTTTCATAAATGAAAGCATATGACTTGAAATCCAAGAGAACTAACTGGTTTGTCTTTTTATAGGTGACTTTACGTTTTTCTATATTCTTTTCGATTTGTAAACAGACTAGTCCGTCTTACAGGTGACAAGCTGTTTTCGTTCGCAACCGCATTGCATGTGACGCCTCATTGTCGTTGAATACATAGACGCTAACGAAAATCTCGGAGGTGCCATCGGTTTCGACGGAGATATTCGATCATCAAAGAAGAATGTTGGCGCAAAGAAATCGTATCTTTTCACCGGAGGAAGCAATAAGTGATCAGGAAATGAGAGGAAGAAACGCAGAGGCCACGTGATTCTCTAACTATACGCAGATCAGTTGGAATTGAACTGACCAACAACAAAAATGATTGAAAATCGATCATGTATTCCAGAAACAAAAATTGGTAAAGTATTTAAACCCTTTTTAAAAGCGTGAGCCCAGCGGTTCATTCAACCCTGGCAAGTTCGATTCACATCGAACTGACCAACGGCGGAAGTCGTTGAAATACACGAATAAATGATTATTTTTCGTCAAATAAATAGGGAAAAATGTGATTGGCAAAAAAATCGTTTTTCATATAACACAACAAAGATTGTTAGTTTATTCCGATCGCATACTGAACGGGCAACCCGGCGGTTTTTCGACCGCTGGAGAGTTCGATTCCAAATCGAAATTGTCAATGATGAAATTCTTTGAATATACATGGGAGAGATTGATTTTTTGATTAACATAAGAATCGTTCTAATATTTCTTCAGTCATTACAACAAAAATTGTTGTAAATGAGCAGAAGAACAATTGTTTTTCTTATGAATAGAGTAAATTGTTTATTCATTTCGACCGCTTTTTCTAGTAAGATAACACAGCGGTTTTTCGACCGCTGGAAGAACAATGTTTTTTTTATAAATAAAGTAAATTGTTTATTCATTTCAATAGCTTATTGAAGCGAACACCGAGCGGAATTTTAACCGTTGGAGAATTCAATTCAAAATCGAAATAATCAATAATGAAAGTCGTTGGAAATGAACGGAGGAACGACTGTTCTTCTTATGACCAATGGAAATTGTTTATTAATTCCGACCGCTTGATCAAGCGGGAACCCAGCGGTTTTTCAACCACTGGAGAAATTGATTGCAAATTCAAATCTTCAGCCATCGAAATCGTTAGTGATTTCAAGTTGAAATCATCAACGATGAAAATCGTTGGAGATGAATAAAAAAACAATCGTTTTTTATTATCAAAAGTACAAAGGTTATTTCGACTGCTCATTTAAGCGAGAACCCAGCGGTTTTTCAACCACTGGAGAATTCGATTCTAAATCAAAATCTCGAACGATGGAAATCGTTGGTGATAAATAGAAAACGAATCGTTTTCGATTATAAAACGTATAAATGATTATTTATTTCTTTGAACCGCTCTTTGAAGCAAGAACCCAGTGGTACCTAGAGTCGCGGTAGCGACTCTGAGACAAGTACATTTATGTATGACGAGTCGCTTCCAGAGAGTCTTTACCGGAGCGTGAGTGTTTTTCAGCTGTTTTCGATAACACTCAAAATTTATTTCTTTAATAACTGAATAATTACAGTATTCCAACGAATCCTACAAGATGACGTATTTTTTATTTTTTTTTATCTTTCGATCGCAACCTCTACGAACTCTGTAGCTTAACGCATTGAAAAGATATTAATTATTTATTTTTTAATTTCATCAAAAAATGTTGCATTTTTTCGCACAAATTTTTGATGTTTATTGGTTTTTTCTTTAGTGACAAATCTAGTGCCATAATACATTTTATATATCTATATATTTTTTTCTGGTGCCATAATACAAATTGTATACCTATATATTTCCATGAATATGTTCATGCTCCAAAAATTTGGAAAGTGACAGTTCCCCGTTGTATTCAAAATTTAAGCTGTCAATTTCACGAAATGTTATCGAATCATTCAGGGATTAAAGGATACCACATGTTCGTTTTACCAAGAAATCTGAGTCACGTATTGTGGCCGAATCTTTTTTTTTAATGTTCTTTTAGTAGGTGTGATGCTATCGAGTAAATCGTTGGATTGGGCTTTTTTTTACTCGTGCTTATCGTTGATGATAAGCATTGGAGTGAATTTAAGTGAAGAATGCGCCAAATGTACATTCGTACATTCTTTATTTTTTGTATGAGCAAAGCTTGCAGGAAAAAAATAATTACGCGCGTCATCGTACGAGGTTAGAATGATGTGTCGGTGCATACGCAGTAGAGAAACGATCTCGACCCCTTTTCACCAAGGGCACAAGCAAAATCCATCTCTCGTAGGTGGCTTGATAGTTTTCGATTTCTAGGTCGACAGCTCCATGGTTTTAAATGTCTAGATAGATTTCTTCCAGGTTTTCGAAGTCTAGGTCGACAGCTCCATGGTTTTCGATGTCTAGATAGATTTCTCCCAGGTTTTCGAAGTCTAGGTATATTTCTCCATGGTTTTCGATGTCTAAGTATATTTCTCCACGATTCTCAATGTCTAGGTCGACGGCTCCAAGAATTTCGATGTCTAAGTCGATGGGTCCGTAGTTTCCGATGTCTAGGTATATCCCCTCATGGTTTTCGACGTCCAGGTATATTTGTCCATAGTCTTTGATGTCTACGTATATTTCTCCATAGTTTTCGATGTCTAGGTATATTTCTTCATGGTTTTCGATGTCTAGGTATGATTCATGATAGTCGTTGCCATTCACATCGACGGCTTCATAGATTTCGACCCTAGGTATATTTCTTAACGGCTTTTGATGTCTAGGTCGACGGCTCTATGGTTTTCGATGTCTAGGTCGAAGGGTCCATGGTTTTTTATGTCTAGGCCGACGGTTCCATGGTTTTTGATGTCCAGATCAACGGCTCCATAGTTTTCGATGTCTAGGTCGACGACTGCAAGGTTTTCGACATTTAAGTCGGCGCCTCCATAGTTTTCGATGTCCAGATATATTTCTTCATGGTTTTCGATGTTATTTTTTTCCACTGTTTCCGTTATCCAGGTCGACGGCTCTATAGTTTTTAATGTCTAGTTATACTTCTCCATGTTTTTCGATGTCTAGGTATATTTCTCCATGGTTTTTCATGTCCAGGTATAGTTCTCCATAGTTTCTGCTATCCCGGTCGACGGTTCCATAATTTTCCATGTCTAGCTATGTTTCTTTACGGTTTGCAATGTCTAGGTTGACGGATCCATGGTTTTCGAAGTTTGGGTCGATAGCTCTACAGTTTTCGATGTCCAGGTCGACGGCTCCACAGTTTTTGATGTCTACACTGAGAAAAAAATTTGGTTGACCACAACAAATTTTGTTTCGCTCAACCAAATAATTTAGTTGAATACGTTCAACTAAATATTCATTATTTTAGACAAATTAATTTGTAAATGGGGCAACCAAATAATTATTCATCTCAACAAAACTACAGTGAATTCAAAAAAATTATCGTTTATCAAACAAAATATTTATTTTCTATGCCAATTTATTTCTTTGATTGTAGACTCATTTACTAAATAAATCCAAAAATTTATTTCTGACCAAAGTTACGTGAAATCCGGTATCAAAAGTGGAAGTAGAAATAACAAAAAATTCTCTTGATTCTAATAAAAATTTCGTTAAATAAACCAATTTCTCATATTGTATACTCATTGATGTCATCCGTCGAATATTTTTCGTGATTGAGATGCTCAAACACATTGCTGTCTATGGAAAACATTTTATTCAAACAATACATGATGTACTTCGTTGAACAAAACATTTTATTCTGGGACGTTTAGAATTCTGTTGGAGCAACTAAAATGTTCGGCGCACTGAAAACAAAATTTAGTTCAATACGTTAAACTAAATATTCATTATTTTAGACAAAATAATTTGTCAATGTGGTAAAAAATTGTTATTCGAATCTCGAACTGGATCCTCGAGAACAGATATTCCCCCGCCCATACGATTTGTGAGTATCTAGTACTCAAATCTTCTCGATAATCGAGAAATAATTTCTGTGTGCCCCGTTAAAGGACGGAGTTGAATGGAAAAATTGGGAGTCTTATAGGCGTATAGGTGGTGCTCTGTTGGCGCGAGAGCGTTTTATCCGTCGCCCTCTGGCTAATTTTTGGCGCACCAGAAATCGTGCCAGGAAATAAAGGATTGAGAATGAAAAAACAGACATAAAATCTTCGTTTAGTTGAAGAAACAAATGGGATAATTGAAATAACTCAATAAAAGGTTATTTGAAACATGTTTTCAGTTGTTGATGAACAAAAGTTATATGAATGTTGATCTGCCACATGATAGCATATTTGTTCCATATTTGTTCAATCGACAAAATGTAACTTCGATAATATTTGTTGAGATAAACAAATATTTATTTATATAACTAAATTTTTTGTTGCTTTTGCAATTTAAATGAATCAAATTTATCCTTTTCGTTCAGCAAATGTTTTTTTTGTATTGATTCACTATTCCTTTGAATAAACAAATTCATTCATTTATCACAATGATACTCTTTAATCAATTCGAAATGGTATATATAAAAGAACATTTCGTTGAAGGAAATAAAAAGCATATTATTGCAAATAAATGGTGTTAGTTGTTTCAACTAAATGATATCCTTAGAGTATTTTAGTTGATTCAACTGCAAGATATTTTTCTAATTTAATTGAATCAACTACGCAATTCGCTATTCAACAAAAAAATAGTTGCATCTACTAAATTTCCTTTCAACCAAATGGATTTAGTTCAATGAAAGAAATTTTTTTCTCAGTGTATAATCCAGAGAATGAACAGAAATTGGTATGGATACACTATAAGCTAAATAGGTGGAAAAAAGGGACTGGAGGGCACGGCCAAACTAAATGTAAGAGAATATGACAAAAATACATTGGATTAGACGATATTTTTATTTAATAGAAGTTTTAAAAAATTTATTGGAATTCATTTACATTCGACCAATTATTCAAATAAATCTATGTTTAGAAACAATTCACGATAGGAAAGAATAATACAATTAACCGATCACCACGAATTTATCCAGTACACGATACACACATCCCGAACTTCGCATTGTCAAAACAACATAACCCTTTTTCATAATATCGCGGTTATCTATTGAGACGAACGATACCGCTCGACAACAAAGCATGCGGCCGTACCGACACGGCAAGGCGCGGTACGCGGATCGCCCGAAGTGAGGCGCCAGCGTACGGGCTCGCTTATCGACCCGTTCACCATAGATCCCAGAAAAATCAATTCTCATCAATTTTCATTAAAGAATTCATCTCTCCTTAACAGCAAAGAAAGGAAATCTATAAAAAACTTATGTGCGAACCTATCGGTGGCAATTTCAGAGCAAACTTGTTTTAAAACTTAAGAAAATTTTGGGAAATCATTACGGAGAAATTAATTTAAATTCAAATGAGTTTCGCGCGCTGCTGCGACCAGGCTCGCGAGAGCCAATCAAAAAATTTAGCCAATAGGCGAATTTCTTCAGCAACGAATGAGAAAATGACTCATCCTCAAATGGCGATCACGAGTCCTCGCTCAGGCGCAGTCGAGTGAAATTAAAATTTATCATTGGTCGAAATAAATCAACCAATCAAATACAACACGATGTAAAACACTAACCAATCAAGAAATTTTAACGGATTTGCGACGAAATGAACGAGCGAATCAGGAAAAAGCATGAAATCCGCCAATTTGTTATCATTATTCTTTGTTATATCTCTCGCATATAAAAGGGCACCAGGAAATAGTCTCGAGAGCCAGTCTGGCCCTCATCACGCTTGACTCGCTTACGCACGCCGATCTGTAGACTAAGCAACTCAGATCCGCTTACGCAATTTTTCCAGCCGATTTTGACTTAACAACTCAAAATCAGCTTTGCAAAACGTAGCTCACAACCGACTCAGTTTGGAAGGGCAGGCCCCATTCGATTCCGTTTGGGTTCAAGATTTCCACTCTGAGGTACCGATCTGACCAGAAGGGCGGGGACAGTTCGATTCCGTTCTGGACCAAGATTTCTGCCAAGAGAGCGGTAACCGTTCGGCTCCGTTCGGTCACAAGATTCTTGGGGGAATCCTTCCCTTCATGCCAGGAGGGCGGGGGCAGTTCGGGTTCGTTCTGCCTTAAGATTCCTGGGTGGACTCAAAACCGGATGATAGGGCCAACGTTTATGAAAAAATCGAGAAGGAAATTAGATCTTTGCTTTTATATAAAATCATAGTAAATTCAATTCGAACAAACAGCGTGCGTAGCTAAAACAAACTTGCAAAATTTATCAAAATCCTATAACTGCAAAATCTATCCTCAAGTGTGAAATTTGTTTCTAACGGCGCGATTTACCAAAAATCTTAAGTTCCAAAAATTTAACAAATAAATGTTCAAACATGCGAAATTTACCTTTAATCTACGGAAATCATCAATCATTAAAACGCGTGCGAAATTTATTTTAATGGCGAAATTTATATTTGACTCATCAATCATTAAAATACGTGCGAAATTTATCTTAATTGCGAAATTTATTCTTGACTGCGAAATTTATCTTTGATTGCGAACTTTGTCTTTAACCTGCGGAAATTCTCGATATTTAAATTACGAAGGTTACCTTTAATTGCGAAATTTGTCTCCAGCCGCGAAATTTATCAAAAATCTTTAAAATTTTAATTGCGAAATTTATTCATTTGCGTGCGATCTTTTTAGTCAACTCCCTTTAGAGATTCAAAGAAAAATACCAGATAGAAGAATCCCTTGTGTTCGAAGCAATATTTTCTTTTTTGTAAAACGACTCAGAGAGAGTAAAGAAATCATCCTCTATTGAATAAAACTCTTGATTTTTCACAGATCTTTCTCCGTACTTTTGTTTTTTTTTTCATGCCTGCTCCTTTATTTTATAAGAAGCTCGAATCTACGCGTGACGGTGTGTTCTGACACAAATAGTACCGTTACACTATATAACGACGAGGTGGAGATGCTGGCATGTGACGTCAGTCCACGACACCGCCGCCAAGTTAGCCCCAGGGACATGAGGCCTTTAATGGTATTATATACAAACAGGTCAAATTTCTAAATGTGTTAGTAATTTTTGCATAATCTTGAGCCTGTGCAAAGTTTTTTCTCAGCAATTACGCTACTGATTGTGTTGGTTTCGGGCTCATTCGAAAGAGATTTTGAAAATTTGTTTCCAAACTAATTTTCGCTTAACAAAACATCTCTTGAGCTCCGCAATTCTAGAAAATGACAGAGCTGTCAATGTAGTACTTGTCCCATGACTCTACCGAGTCTCTTAATACTATTCGTTAGTAGTTAATGTCGGCGATGATATATTATTTATTGCCCAGATGATAACAGCAGAGCATGGAATAGATTCAGTAGGGGCTTTCTGGAGAAAGTAAAGATTATTTGTCGAGAAAGAGAAGAATAAATGGCCGTTGGCTAAAGCTATAGTTGTCGATTGGTCGTGGGCACTAATAAAAGCGGCTATGCGGGAGGGGAATTACATGTCCGTAAGTGAATATCTTGATGCAGCATACGAAAACTGTGTGAGTGGTGTAGATCACTTAAAAGAAAAAACTAAAACCAAATTGTGTTTTGGACATTTCATGGCAAATGTTTCGAGAACAATTCGTGACAAGTTGTCCAAGTACAAGCACTTGAAACCTCGTCTCATGGAGTGTATGGCGCTTTCGTGTTTGTGTAGGAGTTTGAAAAATGCAGCTATTGTATTTAAACATATGTGCACACTATTTTTGAGCAAAATCAGAGCCCATGATGGTTTAGCTGTTATTCTTAATATGAAAAACAGAAGTGCTCGTGAGATGAAAAATGTCAAAGTTTATGAAGAGTTGGGAACGGACGATGACATTCACGTGACGATGCTATTTATAGGAAATCGCCATTTTATAGAAGATTCAATGCGATAATGGTGTTCATTCAAAATGAAATAGATATACAGGAGCGTAATAAAATGATGGAAGGAATAACAAGCGACCAAAACGATAATATGTACCGGAAATAGTGGATGTTATTATTCGAGCTTGGATGCCATTTTTACCCTGGTGGAGCGCTATTGATATGGATGCTATAGATCATAACATCTCGAGACTAAGTAATGCGTTTTCCATAAGCTCACATAAATATGTTAAAGAGATTGAACTGAACAATAAAACCCACTCGTCCGTTGCCGATTGCGTACGAAAACTAGATGTTTGCCGACAAAGAACTATTGCGAAAATAAACTTGGATGTAAATGTAAAAGGAACAAAAACATCGCGTGTAAAACCGAAATACCCACATGTAGCCGACAATCCGGCGCCAGTAGAGAAATGGCAGAGGAATCAGGTTGTGGCTAGTCGAGGCAAAGGTTACGTCGATACACCATTCTTGAAAAAGCTAGTATTAAAAGCCGGAAAACCGAACGGACAAGACAAAGTTGATATAGACAATATGAAGGAAATAAGAAGCGAAAGTAAATCAGAAAAATTAGTACTTCTAGTTGATTTGGTTGTAGATGAAAATGCAGAATTAGGACGTGAGGCAAAACTGAGACGAGTAGATTTTACCGAATGTAGTGAAAATGACGGGCTTGTACGAGGTTCAGTAGAAATCAGTGAAGCCGTGAGCGAACACTGTCAAATCAAAAAGTTTCATAACGGTATAGTAAAATACTTAAACTATTTTGCAACATCTAAACCTAGGAAAAAAAAGGTCGGGACAAGTATATTGATGGTCCCTCGTTTGCTGATAAAATACATAAAATTATACATCCATAAAAAATACTTGAAAAAAATTTTGAAAAAAAAGTAAAAAAAAATATTTTATAAAAAAAAATACAGAACATCTCGAAAAAAATTTCACAAATCTTGAAAAAATATTATCTTTAGAACAAACTAATCTGTATCTATTTTTTAATGTGTCAAAAGAATCAAATAACAAGTAAAAAATAAAAAACCCAAAAATTGCGCTTGAAATCATTTTGGAAACCGATGCCTCATTCTTGTTATTTGATTATTCAATATTTTTTCAAGATTTGTGAATTTTTTTTCGAATTGTTCTGTTGAAATTATTTACCGTTGGTTTCATAATTTTTTTATGGATTTTTTTTTACATTTTTCATGATATATGAGGGATTCTCTGTTCAACCGGCCACTTTTTTTTTCGACCACCTTAGATTTACCTCATAATTGGTTATATCAAAATACTACTAAAAGGCACTCGATGTGAATGTCTTCAGATTTTTTAATTCATAATTTTTGAAAATATTGTTTTTTTTTTCAAATGAATATATCTCGGAAACTTGAAATAACTGAAAAAAAATGTTTTGACATAAAAGTCGTAGTTTCATGTTAGCTTTCGAGCGAATGACTCGAAATAATTTTTGCGTTCTGGTAACGATGACTTTTTACGAAAAAGGAGGAGAATTATTTTTTTTTATTCAGAAACAGCCATTTTTTTGACTGAAAAAATTACAGAGTTTTCCAATAGGTCTGACGATATCGCAAAAAAATCGCCAGAGTGGCACGAATCGAGGTTCTAGGGTAAAAAAAATGAAACCACAAAAATTAATTTTTTTTCAATTCAAAAATAGCCAGTCTCTTTTGACTGAAAAAATTACAAAGTCTTTCAGTATGTTTGACGATCTCGCAAAAAAATTGCCAGAGTGGTATGGATCGAGGTACCGGTATGGGTGGGGTTCAATAAGTAGAATAACCAAATCGTAGAACAGCCGATATGTCGAAAATTTATAATTTGCCATAGAAAAGTATAGAAAAAACAATAATTTGAAGTTTTTATTCTCGACAAACTATCAAGTAGGCTGTTAATTTAATTGAATATTTTTCCATCGAATGAGCATTATTTCAAAAATACATATTCAGACCGTCTATATTTTGAAGGTAGAAAAAATAGATCATACTTTAAGTAGTACTTTGATATATTTTTGAAATTCGTAATGGAGAGTAGTTGTTTCATCGACAGACTTATGATCAGACTGTGAAATTAAATGAAAAATAAATTTTTCGAATGATTAAGACCTAGATTATACTAAATAGCGAACGTTCGAAATAGCGAACGTGAAAATAGCGAACGTCAGAATAGCGGATGTACCGCGCTACTCCGTGTCACTGTCAAAAAGTTGGAACGTATTTTCATTTTAGAGCGTTTATAGAAAAATGGCTTAAATTATTATTTAACTGCAAGTAATTCACGGAAAATATTTGGTTCTCAATTGCGCCTTCACGATTTGATGTACCTGAGAACCTGAGTAAACCGCACTTTATATACACTTGCTACGGAATTGAAAAGAATAAAAAGGGTACAGTATCTATTTCAAATGTTTCGTAATTCGATTTTCCTTATTTTTCATAAACTTACAGCCAATAATTAGGAGAGCCTTAGCACGCCATGACTTAAGTCTAACCCTTTTTTAAGGATATGATTTGTTTAGTACAAAATAAAAATAAATTTTCGTGATGTAATATTTTTAAAAACAATTTTAAAGGTTTGCTCTTCGAAAATTATTGTTAGATTGTAAAGGAAAAGCATTTAACTGAGAATCATAGTATTAGGTACCCTGTGTAAGTTTTTTATCCACGGAAAAAATTGAGTATCTCTCCGAAAATTATTATAACCCATTTTTGCCATCAAAGTTTCAAGAGGGACAGAGCGAGCTTTATTTTGCTTCATAATTGTCCATTTGATCATTTTTTTTCGTACCTGATACCTCATTTGGAAAATTTCAATCAGTACGAATATTTTCTTTTTCTTGCATTTGAGAACATAATATATATGAGGCTAATATATATCATTCATTGACATCTTTTTAAAGGACACTGTTACCATTGAGTTTATTTTTGTTTAATCTTTGCATTTTTTTAAATTGAAATGCATTTTTATGTCTTGAAAGGTTTATTTATTAAAATAGGCCGAGATGGCAAAACATAATTTGAAGATTGAACAGTTCAACAGATTCAGTCTGAGGAGCAAAAGTTTTAAATTTAATTTTAAAGTAATCTATTTTTCTTCAATTCCTTTTCCACATAATTATTTCGAATCAACAATGAACGATTTTTTTCATTAATTTATGGTCGTTTCTTTAAAACAAATATGGCTGAACGTAATATCAAGAGAAAAGCAGATAATTGTCCCCTCCATCACGTTAGAATTTTTTTAGAATTCCTACATAAAATATGTTTTACTTCCTTATCTTTCACAATTTGAGCAGATTTGACCAATAGTACAAGAGCCCACGACCAAAATTTCGGTCTTATAGCAATACGACCAAAACCGCATCAAATCGATAGCCACGATTGTCCTGAACTCAAAAATACCCATATCAGAAATTTTCCGCGTAGCGTTTGATCTGACCGAATTTTCAAAAATGTCAAAAAATTTAGCCGACATGTTTTATAGCAATATGTCTGATTATTGGAAGGTAGTTGAATGATAGCTCTAAGATACCGGAAACATATTTTTCAGAAGTTAGAAGAAAATGTGCGTTAGTTGACGATAACAAAATATTTTTCAGAAGAAAATGTTGTCGCATTACATTTCGAGAACGTTTTAAAAATGTCAAAAAAATGTACCGACTTGTTTTATAGCAATATTTCTGAAAACTGTTTAACATGATAAAATAAGTTGTGCAGATGAAGAAAAAATGAATTTCAGAAAAATATAGTGTCGCACCTTCTCTATCAGAAAAGTTTTCGATACTCCGTTTTATCGTATTTACTCGAATCCGTAGAACCGAACTG
This sequence comes from Venturia canescens, assembly GCF_019457755.1. Classification (NCBI taxonomy): domain Eukaryota; kingdom Metazoa; phylum Arthropoda; class Insecta; order Hymenoptera; family Ichneumonidae; genus Venturia; species Venturia canescens. Next base: position 15,789,937 of record NC_057423.1, on the reverse strand, counting down.
AAGAGAGTTAAATAATTAGTTCAAAAGGGAACTTGGATGGAATTGCCAAAAAAAAGCCGTTCCCGCCATAGGAGCGTATCAAGCGCCGAGGCGATTGCCAGGTTACTCCGAAACGTTTTTTTCGTTTTTTAGGGTATAGGCGACATCGAAAATTTCTGAAAACATTTTTTCAGTAATTCCGACAGCCATGTGAAAAGTTAAAAAAAAAAATTATCCGGGTTGCTATCAAACATGTCGGCTAATTTTTTTGACATTTTCAAAAATGCGCTCAGGCTATACGCTACGCGAAAAATTTCTGAAAACGAACTTTTTTGTCATGAAATGACAATACCTATGTATGTTATGTAAATCAGACGTATTGCTATAACGCCGATTGCGAAAAAAATAAATTGTTCAAAATACCGGAATCAAGGTTGCTTTTACCAAACTGATTGGTGCGTATATGGATAGAGAGCCTGTGCGGTATTCCTTACTAGATTGGCCTTGTCAATTCAGTAAAGAAAAATCAGTTGGCCGAAGCGTTAGAATTATTAAAATATGTGGTATTTTTTCACGATTATGTAGTGAAGTTACCAGTCAAGATTGTAACTATAATTATTGCTGTAAACAATAAATTTACTAGCCCATGTGTTGAAATTTAGTAGTCAAGCTCTCAGTCGCGGAGCCGGTCTAGGCGATTCGATTTACCAGACTGTTTGGTCGTTCATTCTAGTCAGTTTGGTAACTGTTACGGCAAACAATACCAATTACAGCAAATATACCAATGCTGATGAGTAAAATGAATCACCGAATTCTGGTTTGCAGTATCTGACTCAAGTATAAGAATTACTAAACTATAAAGTATATTTTATTACTAGTTTTACTAGTCAGTAAAGTAACTGCTATCACAAGTTATCTGACACTCCATTCATATATATATGGCCACTAGAAAATCTGGAAAAATCTCCTGCAATCGCTGTAAATATATTAATCGTAAAAAGAGAGATAGGGACAAAGGAAATATTAAATCCATCATTTTTAATTTTACAATTTTATTGCAAGTATTTCACATCGTATACACACATTTCAAATAATTTTTTACATCTATCGAACCACAACATAGATATACATATCGCAAAATATTTACAAAGCATACCTTACAGTTACATACATTTTAGAGAGCTTAATGAGCAACAGACAACAGAGGCGTGAGCATGGTAGTGCGTTAAAAGAAATTAGGTTTTTAAGTAAATCCATATTTGTGGAATTCACTATTTCGAAGCCCCAAAAATGATAATTAAATTGACAAGATGGTAAGGGATTGAACAAAAAATAAGGAACGTCGCCAGCCAAAAAAATATCTGTCACTCTACCGAAAACTGGATACATTGTCTCTTTATTTATTATTAATATCGAATCTTTGGAATATTTTGTTCCGTAAATGTCTATCCAAGAAACAAGTTTTATTGAAGTTTGAGGTCCGATATGTTTGAAATATGTATTGTAAGTAATTGTATCAATTTCTCGCGAAGGACCGGAGTTTCTTATTTTAGATAAATTACAATTGCGCACAAAATTACAACTTTGCACTTGATATTTCATCGCTAATGTATGAATTATATTAATACGACTACAAGAGACATTTGCAGTTAGCTTTGACAGACGATGCCTACTTTCATTTCTCAATGTTGAGTAATAAATTGGAGGCCCTACTGCTCGTATTACTCGTGGGTAATGCGTAGCAAAATGAAATTTTGGTCCAAGTTTTTTTCCAGGAAAAAGCTCGAGGTAGACCTCATGGTGTTTTTGAATTAAATACGCTAACATATCTATCTGTACAAATGTTAAATGAGGGGCTGTTATTAAATCGATCATTTGTCGCAATAATACATATAGATGCCAAAATTGGTTATTGCCCGGAACGAAATCACCCACCATAAAACCAAAATATCTCACGAAACAAAAAGTTTCTAATGCAGACATTCTTAAGCAAACTTCTTTCGCTTTTTGCAAATAAATGGGAGGTGGTGTATTCGGCAGCTCTAACCGTCCGTAATCAAAAACTTGTATCCTGAAATTTAGAGTGTCAAGAGTAAAGAATTTCAATTGAAATATGAAAGTATTGATTAATGCTGTCATTACGTAGTTGCAAATACCCTCTCCGAAATCGTGCGCTATATCGATCGATATGTTTTCACATATATTAAAATCTGAGAGACTATTCCATATGCAGCATTCTTTTATTCCAGTTTTTTTTTAAATCATTAAGTTTCAAATCATTGTCGTAATCATTTTTAGTTCTTAGTAAGCTGGGATCTTCAACAGACAAGGTTTGACACATTTCTTTTGGCGCTTTGCAAAATCTGCAATAAAATTTGCTAGAAAAACTTTCGGTCAGACCCAACATGCTATGGAAACCCAGGTTGTCTCCTATCACTATACCAAGACTGAAATATAGAGTTTCTTCGCCGGAGTCTGTCACAATATTAATTCCCTCATCTCTCAATATATGTAATTCATCGAGCAATGGCTTAAAAACAGCTTCATTGCCGTGATCTTTTCGATCTTGTGAGAAAAACAGTAACACCAGAAATATGGATTCTAAAGTGGACCCATATTTTGGTGGCATACAAGCTATGAATGCATAAACAGCCCCCAATTTATTAACTCCAGAATGTGAACCGAGTGGATTTCCTGTTTCATATTCATCAAAGTAGATATAGAGAGGTAAAACCGTTTTATTACCAAAGTGTCGTGTTTTCTCTATAGCAGATACGGATAATATAAATAATGGCACCATAATTAAAGGTGTCGAGTGGAAATCAGTAACAGAAAGCTATAGCGCAAGGCATGAAAGGCGGAGAAAAAGTGAAAAGCAAAAAAAGAACAAAAATGAAAGGAGTTAAGAGAAAGAGAGGAGTGAGGAAGGGTTGAGTGTTTTGTAGAAAAGAGAAGAGGAAATGTGATAAGTGAGATTACTGTTTATTGCATATTTTTTCTTGAAAACTTAACTCACTAATAATAATAGCAGTATAAATACCTTTTGTCGGGATTATTTCGCAATTCACTATCTATCAAAATAGATGATATCAGCGATGTATTATTTTTCCCCAAATTCGTCAAGGCATGCAGATATTCTTGTCCTCTGAGATCATTCATGAGCAATTCTTTGAGATTGGTTCGAAATTTATGTGCCACCGAATTAAGATGCCTCAAGACATCTGGTTCCGTGCTTAGCACTGTTTCCGGTGTATCACTTATAGGACGATCAGATCGGACCATTGGAATGCAGTTTTGATCGTAGGCTGACTGAAATGATGGATTGTTCAACAACAGCGGAGCAACGGGAGGGACATTTTCCTGAAGTAGTAGATTGCCTATTAAATGAAAATATTTATTTGATTATAGCATTTTTTAGTTTTTTTTTCTTCGCTCCAAATTAATTTTATTTCCAATTTTTATTGGAAAATATATAATCAAATATGCTCATTAAAACCGTAAGATATGCACACTTAACCACGAACACTCAACCAAAAAACAGATTTACAAAATCCCTTACCTTGTCCCAGTTCCATAAAAGTTTGTAAAAAAACTGGCACAACACTCTGCTCCTCAATTCCGTTGGAGTCACCGAGAACAGTGTCTCCAAAATACTGGGCCAGAGCCATGACGCCGCGATATTCTTTTATTTTTGATAAATTAGATATAATAAAGTATATTTTGCACAGAGTAACGAATACCGCCAAATTCGTTGGACTCGTAAAATTTACGATGGCCATGTGCTGATTTACCAGACCGGCTAGTAACCGTAACAAAAGAAACGCTACGATATACCACGCAAACGGTGATTCCCGGATGACGCGCGCTACGATCAAAGCTTCGTAGACCACGCGAGAGCGGCGCGCAAAACGTAACAATCTTATCGTAGTCTTACCGACGTCGAAAGAATACGATTCTAGCGCAGCGTGGTAGAACTAATGAACTGACTAGTAAAACTTGCGATTTCATCTGTCAAGTTCATAAAACTATACCGCATGTATACTGTTACAGAAAATCTGTACAACTTACCGATATGAGATTATACTGAGTAATCATAATTTTATTCTAGTTTTTACTTTTCCGCAAGTATTTGAAAATGTACACATTTATGATTGTAACCAGAATTATGATATCCCTGACCATAATTTTTTTACTAGTGTAGAGTGGTAATTTGAACAGGGGGATTTTTTTCCGTGTGCCTATTTTTTTTTGACACAGCAGAAATGACCTCCAACGCAGTTGCTACACTTTTGACCGTTACTACCCACCTAGTCGGGTTCTAAATCATATAATCTAACGATTTTATATTATTTTAGCCGTATTGCTATGAGACACGATTTTGGTCGTGGGCTCTCGTACTACAAATGTAATCCATTATTTTGAATTTGAATTTTTTTTTGATTTTCGAAACAGTAGACAGTATCGGGTATATTATGACAGAACTTATACAGGTGTGCAAAAAAACAGGAAAAACTTTCGCAAGCCATCTATTGCTCATGTTAAAATTGCATTTTTTTAACATTCTGCGGCTTGAAAAACCCTCCGGGGGGCCTCAGACGCTCGTGTCCGGCATATGGGGCAGTGCCGATTGTGGAATTCGTTCCACAGTCTTTCTGCACACGTTGAACAGCAGCAACAGTGGCCACAGGGCCAGTAAATGTGGATAGCTCTTTCCATGAAGCACACCTTGCACGTGTCTATAAAAAAAACTGTAACTCGGAGCACAAAGTTCAAGATAATAACCAATTTAAAATATGATGTAATTAAGGATGTAGTGAAATTTGTTAATGCTAATTATTCAATAAATGGCTTCTTAATCGTCGTAAAACTTACGCATGTGAAGTGGGCCCCTCAATGTAATACAAAAAATAAATAACATGAGTTCTTGCATGTTGTCCCTCGCATTGTTCCAAAGTTCTTCATACTTTTTGATAATAGTTCTATTGTTTACATAGCTCAAAAATGGTTCTGAATATTATGGGTGGCCAACTTCCGAAATTGTAATTTTTGCCAGTTTGCGCCGCGAAAATTGTCAGTCTGATCGAAAAATGAAATATGGATAATCTGTAGAACTCTTTGGGGGGCAAACGGAACTTGAGCGAAAATTCAAATTGTTCTAAAAAATTGACATTTTCGATAATATTGCCTATTGTTGCCTAAGCCGAGTATCACAATACGGCATCTGATCAAGATAAGTTGTAGGAAATATTTATAGACCTTTCGAGAAATCAGCTAGGACTCTCACCAATAATCGATTTTTTTCAATTATAATATTTATTTTTTAAATTATTTATTGCTGTTCGAGCCGAGTAGCTTTAATTTTCACTGGATCAAAAGAAGTGGCAGAGGAGTTTTATAGAACTATTCATGGGGCAACTACATCTGTCACTAAAAATTGCATTTCTTAAAAATAAATTAATAACTAATTTTTAAATATGAACAATTTCTAAAAATGCAATTTTAGGTGAAGGTTGTAGTTACCCCCCGAAGAGTTCTATAAATCTTCTAAGCAACTACATTTGATTCAGTGAAAATTGAACCTACCAGACTCGAGCAAAAATAAATAAATAATTGTTTAAAAATATCAATATTTTTAAGAAATGCAATTTTTAGTCACAGTTGTAGTTGTCCCATGCATAGTTCTATAAAACTTCTCTGCCACTTCTTTTGATCCAGTGAAAATTGAAGCTACTCGGTTCGAACAGCAATAAATAATTAAATAAATAAAAATTATTATTGAAAAGAATCGATTGCTGGTGAGAGTTCTAGCTGATTCCTCGAAAGTTCTATAAATCTTTCCTACAACTTATCTTGATCTGATGTCGTATTATGATACTAAGCTTAGGTAACAATAAGTATATTATCGAAAAGGTCAATTTTTTTGAAAAATTTGAATTTTCGTTCGAGTTCCGTTTGCCCCCAAGGAGTTCTACAGATTATCCATATTCCATTTTTCGATCTGACAGACAGTTTTCGCGGCGCAAACTGGCAAAAATTACAATTTCGGTAGTTGGCCACCCATAATGTTCAGAACCATTTTTGAGCTATGTAAACAATAGAACTATTACCAAAAAGTATGAAGAACTTTGGAACAATGTGGGGGGCAACAAGAACTCATGTTATCTATTTTTTTTATTACACTGAGGGGCCAACTTCACATGCGTATAAAAATTGTACACGCCCTCGTGAATACTTCATGTGAAAACAAACCAAATTTCAATTATTCTATCATCATTAATTTAACCACCTTAAGGCTTGAAATAAAAAATGTTAAGAAAATTGTGAAAATTCAGAATGTTTTTGTAAGCAGTATTTAAGAGGTCGTGTAAAAATTTCACGACGATTACGAAGCTTGTGTTGAAAAATTAATATTTTGTTAAGAATCATTTTTTAAACAAATACAAAAAATATTTATCAATAAACTTTGTTTTGCTTTGTTGCTTTCATTGTATTGTAGATATTCAAAAATTGAGAGGTTGAAAAAAAAACTTATCGTAAAATTATGCCAGATTTCATAAGTCTACATTTAATTAAATTGTGCAATAACGATCTTCCTAATCGTCATGAAATTTTGACACGATCTTTTAAATACTCTATACATAAACATACGAAATCTTCAGAATTTTCTTATCATTTGCGATTTGGGACTTAACATCCTTAAGACACACGAAAAGTCAGTAAGATATGATCCACAGTCGTGGTACAGATTTTGTTCAATTTCAATGCGGCATTTATTAGTGTTCACAAATTTCACAATGTATACGCGTTATGAACAACTTTATCCAATGGCAAATATGCTAAAAAGGTTGATTTATGGAGGACCCTTCCATTCATCTGCCATAATCGCCCGATGTATGAATGAGGATTACAGTATTCGAAAAGAATTTTAACATTACCTTCGAATAGCATAAACGCTCTGTTTCCTATATGCGCATAAAACAAGTATTAGCAAAACCATAGGCCACATTGACTCCGAGGAGAAGCGGCCCGAAGAATTACTAATAGTTGTCTCAAACACCAACTTCACCGCGGACCACGTTGACTCCTAAGAGAAGCGGTCCTCCGGATCGTGTGCCTGTCGCTTAGGTATATCCAGCGCGTAAAGCCTCGTCAAATGTCAAAGTTATATTTTTGTACACCCCTTACTGGACTCGAAAAAGCATAAACGCTCTATTTCGTTGTGAGATTTTAACATCATGGAGACTATCAACTCAAATGATAATGATCGAAATATTCGCCGCTCCAAATCTCCCCTCCAAAGTACAAATCCCCACTTTCGGTGGGTGTATGAAAGATTTCTCGCCGACAATTCTTCGTCGATAATTTATGATTTACTCGTGCCGGGACCGTCAACCGATCAACTTCACTCATAACCACTTAATCCAATCCCGGACTGGCCATTCTCGATTTTGGAACGTAATTGTACTGTGTTCTTTTTCATTTTGATCATCGGAAGGAAATCGGGGTTCCGGGACGACAAAGCGAATTTAAGCGCCCATAGAAACCGATTTACAAGATAAGTTAATTTATTTTATAAATTGTATCTCACGACTTAATTCCGCTCGTCGATGGTAGAATAACCACTCTGTTAAAACCCATGTATTCGATTGATATTGTATAAAATGTGAAATCATATTATCCATCCTGATTTAAATACGTTTTGTTAAATAAATTAACACTCATCGACTTCAAACTTATATATTGTGACGTAACGCCCTCCTGAACGACCCGAATCGACTAGAACCCGAACATAACCTCAAAAAACATCGCGACGCGGCGCGATGTTTTGACCGAGCGCGTACAACGACCGGTGAGACGTGAGACGCGTCACTGCTGGCCGGCGGCGGCCTTCTTCTTCTTCTTTTTGTGGTTGGCTCAGGTCTAGGGGGTCTAAGCTTCAAGAGCTGTGAGACCATACGGCCATGTGACGGCGCGAGGGGGTTGGTGGCGTCGTATGCGTTGGAGTGTGATGGTGCGCCGCAAGCGGCGTCTTGGTTACTCAGAGTTCTTTAGTGGCGTTCGGGGCGCCAAAAATTGAATTAAGCGAAGAGTAGTAGTGGAGCTAAATCGTAATTTTAGAAGAGTTGATGTATTGCATAATAATATTAGCAATGCTTAGGCTGGGTGTAGCGATTAGTGATTCAATGTTATAAGGAGGCAGGATTTTGAGAGCAGTCAAGGATTGGATTAGGATTGCGCGCTGGTGGAGATGTTCCGGGCAAGCCCAGAAGACGTGGTTGAGGTCTTGCGACTCGAAACCGCAGGAGCAGGCCGGTGACTGATAAAGATTTTTTCTGAAGAGGCTGGCGTGTAGGCTGTAATGGTTTGAGCGCATTCTAGAGAGTGTAACAATGGTTTTACGGTCCAGGCGTCGAAGTTTATGAAACCATGGTTTGGAGGAGGCTGAGTAAAAGTTTTCGAAGTACAGAGTACCTTTATTTTTACCCACAAGTCTTAGAAGACGATCAGAGGAGTCTGAGCATTTTTCGCGTGCTAGAGGAAAGAAATCTGACGGGGGGAGGGAAGTGGTGAAAGTTTCTCCATCGGAAATTGCCGATTTAGCCAAAGAATCGGCGATTTCATTACCCGAGATTCCGTGGTGCCCTGGAATCCAAACCAGGGTAATGTGTAGATTCAATTCGGTGGATCTGATCAGGGCTTGAAGAATTCTTATGATAAGAGGACAGCTGGTACCCGATGTTGGGAAAGAGTGTAGAGATTGAAGACAGCTGAGGGAATCGGTGAATATGAAGGCGTTAGGAATATTATTGGAAATGATTAGTTCGATGGTGTGTAGAATGGCAGTCGCTTCGGCTGAGAAAATTGAGGCAAACGACGGAAGGCGATATTTGAGGGACAGGGAGAGAGACGGACAGTATATAGCAAGCCCAACGTAGGTACCAGGATCTGATTTGGATCCATCGGTAAAAAAGAAAGGGATGTTGCCTTCATTGCTGAACTTGGCGAGGAATTCTGCTTTGGGGTCGACGGATGCTTGTAATGATCTGCCCGTTTTAGTGTCGATAGTGACGCCTAATAGATCGGTGGAAGGAGCGATGTAGTAAAACGGGGGGAAAGGGTGAGGTTCTATGAAAGACTTGAGATGAAGAAGTTTACTGTAGGCTTTAAGGAGGGGCACGTGGAAAAGCGAATCAGAGTTGTGGTTGTTTAATCTAAGTGAGAGAGAGAGGGGAGGTAAGGAAGTAAGAAGCGGGTGATCGGATGTGGAGAATATTTTGAGGATGAACTTGTCGCAAAGGAATTGGAGACGAAAAAGAAGAGGGGGTTCGCATGATTCTGCTAGAACCACGTTGTTGGGGGTGGAGTTGCGAAGACCAAGGGCAAGTCTCAACGCTTTGCGCTGAATGACCTCGATTTTTGCAAGCGAGGGGTGAGATTTAAGCGGGATAACGGATGAACCGTATTCAATGGAGCTGCGAATAAGTGCCCTGTAGATGGAGATAAGAGACGAGGGATCCGCGCCCCACCAGGTGGAGCGGAGGCATTTGATAATGTTTAATAGATTTTTACATTTTGAGATAATATTGTTGAGGTGAGGATGCCATGATAAGCGGTAGTCTAGGATAAGTCCTAGGAATTTGGCTTGAAGACACCCATTTACACGAATAGAATCGATAAAAACGGAGGATTGGGTGGGATCAAATTTTTTACGTGAGAAAATGACTAATTTGGATTTAGATGGTTCGATGGAGAGACCTTTTGAGTTAAGGTAAGTTGAGACTTCGTTTAGGGAGGATTGGATGGAAGAGATGCAGCCTGTGAGTTGCCGAGATGATGAGAAAATGACTACGTCATCGGCATATTGAAGACAAGAGCTTTGGGGGTGAAGGTGTTGTTCAAGTTGATTCGTATAGAGGATGTATAATAGAGGGCTTAGAATGCAGCCTTGAGGGACGCCCTTGAGAGCTCTGTAGGGACCATGTATTTCGCCGGCTATTTTAAAGTAGAGAGATCTAAAAGAAGTGAGATTGTGGATGAATTTGCAGTAAGAACGGGGAAGCCCAATGTGTCTAAGATACTCTATAAGGACGCCAGAGTCGACGTTGTCGAAGGCGCTAGACACATCTAGAAAAATGCAGGCTGTGTATTGACGCGTCAAAAAGCTTTTGTAGATTTGAGTCGTGAGGATCGAGAGGTTGTCTAGACAGGATTTCGATTTAGGAAACCCGAATTGAGAGGAAGATAGTAGGAGATTGCTTTCTAACCATTGGATGAGGCGAGTGTGTAAGAGTCTCTCCATGAGTTTGAGAAAACAAGAGGCTAAAGAAATGGGTCGAAATTTGCCAGCTGCGGATTTCGGAATGAAAAATACGAGGAAGTCGTGCCACGATTCGGGAAATAGTTCGGAGTGATAAATGTTATTGAATGTGTTTCGAAAAGGATCGAGTGAGGAAGTTTAGAGATTAATAGAAAGTCTATTTTGTCTTTGCCGGGCGCCGATTTGGTGTTGCACATTTGGATTGCAGACGTGAGTTCTTTGAACGAAAAAGGGGAATCTAGGAGAGGGTTTTGCGAAAAGATAGATTCGTCGGGTGGAAAGTTTGGTAGAAAACAGGAAGGGGGGCAGATAGAAGGGATAAGGGATAGAATTTTTTCATGTCCTGAAACGTTAGAAGCGAAGGCGTCTGGGTTGGAAAGGTTTCTGTTCCTAAGACTCTTCACCCTGGCCCAGACTTTGTTAGCGGGATAGCGAAAGTTTATTGTTTTTGTGAATTCGATCCATGAATTTTTTTTAGCTTTTTTGAACGTGTTTTTGGAAAAGGCGTCCAGTTTTTTTCCATTGATTAAATTTTCCAAATTGCCCAGGCGCCTGAAGGATGCCCAAGCCAGTTTGCGCGCGATGTTGGCCGCGTCACAGTCCGAGTTCCACCAAACAGCCGGCTGTGCTTTGAATGGGCGAGTATTATTGGCCGATGGTAAAGGCGGGATGGATTTAAGAATGGATTCATTTATGGCATAGGCTATATTGTTGTATTGAGTGAGTGGAGATGAGTCAGGAAGGGTAGGAGCCACCGAATCAAGACATTCCCTGAAGTGTGACCAATCGATTTTTTTAAGAGGATAGCGATGAGATAAAAGTGATATTGTTGAGAGAGTGATTCCAATTGAGATAGTGATAGGGGGGATGAAAGCAGAGAGATTTGCAGATGAGAGTACTGGGTGCGAGAGGATATGGTTAGCAGATTGAGCGTTGGAGAAAACTACGGAGCATTGGACTTTGCCAGAACTGAAAACGTCTAAGATTGTTCCCTTTGAGGAGATACTGTGTAGAATTTTGCCTATCCTTGTGGCATTAAGTCGAGCAGGTTTGGGGTCGAGCGAGCTCGGTTGAATTAGAACGACAAAAGGGCCAGAACTTCTTTCAGAGTAGGTGTTGGAGAGGAGGCGGGATGGTACGGAGCTCGAAGCAGCCTCTTCAGAATGGTTTTGAGTAGAGTTTGGTTGTTGGTTCGGTTTGTTTTGAGAATGATTGTCGATGTGCTGATGTTTCGTTTTCATTGTATCATAACGCGCTGAGTCATCGGTCCGCTCAAGCGTGCGTTTGCGAGAATCGGTCGGGAAGGATTCTCGGCGTGGGTCCTCTAGTTGAGATGTAAAGTCCATCGGAGAGTCGTCTATATTATGCCGCGATTGGTCCTCGTCTTCATCGGGGAGGCCCTGCAGGTGCCTTTCCCTTTGCGTTAGAACTGATTCAGCCATGTCCGGCCCGGAGGGGGACAGGCGCGTGTTGGGAAGACTGCTCCGGAAAAGTTAGGTTAGGAGACAAGTTGCTGGAAAAAAGTGGATGTTTGAGAGATAGAGAATAAAAACAGATGTTAATTTGGAAATGTTTGTACACGCCTGAAAACGCGAGACCTGTGGAGTAGAGAAACTACAACTTTTACTAGTTTAAACACTTTGAATAGATAGAAAGATCAACTTCGATTTTACAAGGCGTGTTGACTCGATCATGTCTAGTGCGCAACTCCCCGGCGGCGGCCGTACTGGAGGGCAATACAAAGGCCCGATACAAGCGGCGGAGCGCGACACTAGCGGCGCCGCGTATTAAAAACTCAAACTATCATATTACCAAACAAAAACTAAACGCGATTTCGTAAAATATTGTAACTAGGCTCAAATGAAGCGGAAAATTATAATGAATCGAAGAAAAATGATCGTGAGTCAAATTCATAATATAAAATCTAATCACAAATGAAAAATGTAAAAATCGACTGCGACGCATGCGCGAACAGAGCGTTAATGGGCTATAGGACGCGTACGTGACTTTAAATGATTGTAATTATTCGAATCATATTAAATGAAGTAACAATGCCAAATTAAAGAAGAAAATAAATAATAAGTGATCAAATTGAAGTTTTCGTTGTTGAAAATCGCAATAAGCTGAAAATCATAAAAAGCGGTGGACCGCGCATCAGATGTTAGCCCGCTCGACCAACAGTAGAGCGCGAATCATGGCAACGAGCTAATCGCGAGTCCCGTTACGAAAAGATGTGCAGAACCGATCCGAAAACCGAAAATTCGGCGTTTGATAATTTTATGGTGGGGACACGGGTATAAGAAGCGCTGCGCGACTCATTCGGGAGGCGGTCATTCCTCAAAATTCTGACTCAGAACAAAAAGGCTGACCTCAAACATTCTTCCTGATTTTGGCAAGCAACCTAACCTACTATTATCCTAATTTTTCCTGAATGCCTGGAATCTCGGAGCGATTCGGCGACGTTTCAATCCCAGAGTCCAGAGTCCGCACCTAACCTCTAAACTTTCCAAATTACCGTTGCACGGGATCTCGGAGCGATTCGGTGACGTTCCAATCCCAGAGCCCGTGGACGGTAAATTACCTAACCTTGCAGATGCTCAGGATCTCGGAGCGATTCGGTGACGTTTCAATCCCAGAGCCTGAGATCTGTTCCTTAACTTAACCTATTTTTATTTCTTCTTTTGCTTGCTAGAATCAGGAATGGTTTTTTTTGTAAATTAAGGAGTTTCGGTACAAAAGTCTAAATGTTAAGAAATTGATCAAATTTGGTGATAATGTTCTTCGACATCAAGTGCGAAAACACAAATTTTTTCAAAATTTTCTTCTATTTAGTTATCGAGTAATTACGCATTAAAGCAGATTTCTTATGCCCGGAATGTATACCTATACATATGGAAACGCTATGCTTATACACGTCAACTTTAGTGATCAATTACTCGATAACTGTGTAGAAGAAAAATCTTAAAAAAATTGTGTTGTCAAATTTGGCACTAAAGAATATGTTCACCAAATTTTATAAAATTCTGAACTTTTTGAAAATTTTTATGCTTTTAGCATGGTTTAGCATGGCAACATTGTATCGCCTGTACCGAAACTCCTTAACTTGTGAATTTGTAAATTCTGTAAATTTTCTTGATTATAATTTTTTAAATTCAAACTTGTCACAACTGAGCCCGAGTCAGACCTAAAACTTTATTTTTGTAAATTTTGTATATTCCGTAACATTATCGATAATTCAAGAGGTCGCGGTACGAATTTGAGATTATATCGCTGCAAATTAATAATAATAATAATAAATTTTTCTTATTGTATGAAATCAAAAAAACTTTGAATTATCGACACCTTTTTGCTTTTTATTTTGAAAATAGGCGAAAAACGCGTAAATTAAAAATTGTTCAAATTCGAAACGGCGAGTGAAACAAAATTTCTCACAATTGGCGAGCGCGATCGCGAACATTTCACGACAACAAATCAAAAACGAATTTATCCTGTAAAATCAATCAAAATTGAATAAATCGGATTTGTTAAATCTTTCAAAATCAAATTCCGCGTTTTCACGTTTATTTCATACCTGCTCCTTTTAAAATTAAGGTAGCTCGAACCGACGCATGGCGGCGTTCAGGCCAGGTCGGCAAGAGCGTTTCGTTACAATATATTTACTTATATCGTATATGCCCATAAAACAAATATATTAGCAAAACCATAGGCCACATTGAATCCGAGGAGAAGCGGCCTGAAGGGGTGGGGTTCAAAATTTTGAATCACCAATATTTCGAACAGCTAAAACTTCGAGTTTAAAAACTTAGAATGATAATATGTAAACAAATTAATTGTACTAGAACTTTCAATGTCCAAAATGAATAAATATGAAATTTCAAAGTTCAAAACATGTATTCACCGAAGATAGAATGTAAGATAGCGAAAGCCAAAATATCGATTTTACGATAATTCGACCATTACGTGTTCGATTTATCAAATATCAGAATGAGCAATACTTTGAATATTCATAATTCCGAAAATATAATAACGAGAGATGAATACTAATAATATCGAAATAGCGAAACACTAGAAAGCCGAACGACCAGAATAGCGAAACACCGAAAAATCGAAAGATCAAAATAGCGAAAGCCGGTACAGCCCAAAGTATATGCTCTTCATTCTTCGTGCTTTCCTTTAAGGCTAACAGATAACACTAGTTGGCGCACAGAATAAAGTGGGCAGTATGGCTTCTAAGTCGAGCGCCGACAGCTAAAATATATCCTTGAAAGGACTTCTGGAAATATGATGGTTGGTAAATATGTCGAATGCATTTAAAAGATTGAAGTCGATCCGGTGGGGGAAAAGTACTGCCAGGCTTAAAGTCATTAGGAAAATCAAAAAATTTCATGCATAAGTATTGTGTCCGGCTTTTTTCTAATAGAGTTATGTACCAAAGTCCAAACGAACAAATTTATTAAAAGTGTCACATTTTATACGCGAATGAGCGTAGGGGCATAAAAACACACGCATGGAAGGAATAGCAATAAGAGCATCCGTACTTTCTCGGCGCGTGAACGATGTTCGGTGGAACAGAGAGTTGCCCGCGCTCCTTCGGTCGCGTTCGTCGGACGAAAAAAGCCGAACGGACGCTCTAGCTCAACCGCTATCTCCGCTACGCGTGCCTTTTCATGCTCCACGCTTGATTTGATCGAAAATGTCACTTTTAATCATTTTTTTGGTACCTCTCCCCACCGCTATTTCTGATTTATTTCTTTTGATTATGTACATAATTAACTCGTGGCAAAAAAAGGTAACAACGATACTTGTATATGCATTTTTTTTTCTAAACGACTTTGAGCGAGTCTGCGGCATAACTTTCAATCACCCGATTGACTTTGCATTTTTAGAGTTCATCGGGCATGTTTTCCAGCCATCCGGCATAAAAAAATGACAATACGTATACATCATTTTTCATCCCCCCCCCCCCCCCCCCCCTCATAGCCCAACCTACAGCTCGCAACCAGCCAGAAAGGCGGTTTCAAAGGCGAAAGCTCCATCAGTTAAAAAAAATCTGTATCGTCCACGATAAAATTGCATTAAAGTTGCATTTTTTTTCTATTTCGATGAATATTAATAATCTTCGCGTAGAAAATTTTATGTTCGAATTACATATATCCTATAATATTTTTCTCCGACTGAAACCGTGGTGCGATTTGTGAAATTACGAATTTCTATTGATTTTTCTCAAACATCAGTCAATTGATCTGCAATGTCTAAATTGTGGTGTAGATCTAAGTTTAGTAACAGCGACTGAAAGTTTGATGTAATTATTGTCGCCAAAATGAGAAAATATTTTGTTGTGAGTTTGATTATCAACATATTTTGGTGCAAGAACACACTGTGTAACTCATATAGTTATGAAAAAACGTTGTTGAGACTTTTCAGCATTTGAACGTATATCGTGAATTCAACAAGTCTGTTATATTGTGTGAAACGTCGCATTCAGTGAGGTAAGTGCTTCAAGCTAGAATACTATTCAAGCTAATATTTATAAAAAAAAGGAAAATTTTTAACATTTTGCAACATTTTTCGAATTGTTTTGTCTTTTTACCCATTAGCACCCAGATGACACAATTTGAACATCGGAGTTTACGCTGTTGCCATGTGATGAATTCAATTAGAAAAAAATCGGGAACAACCGTTCCCCATGTTTTTGAGTGTGCTTTTTCGATTCGTGATGGTTTAAATTGCGTCAGACAAAGTTATACTATGGAAAAATGGAAATTACGCCTAAAAGAGTGGGTTTTTCGATGACATTTTTTTTTTTTTTAAATGACTTCGCTCCCTGTTGATTTTTTTTATGCCTAAAACGAATTGATATCGCGACCCCAATGCCAGAACTAAAAATTCATGGGGTTATTTTATTTAACTTCTTTAACGTTTTGGTTAGCCAAAATGGCCGTCAGAATAAAATGTTTGATCTTGAAACATGATGAATTTTTTTGTCCGAAACTATAGATTCAAGCGAAAATTGTTTAACAGTAAAAATTTCCGGAAATTAGTTGAAAAAGACTCTCAGATTTTTTTAGTAATATGTGATAAAATTTTTGATTTAAAAAAAAATAACGAAACTGCAATTTCGACCAACGTCGTCGAAAACTCTGAAAAGATTCGGTGGTGTTCTTGGACTAATCCTTACAATAAAAATTATATAATATTCACGAATTTGCAAAAATTTGAACAAGTTTGGGTCAGTCCGAAATTCAATTTCAAGTTTTAAAGTTTAGACAATTTGTGAATATTAAAAATATTTCAATGTAAGGATTAGTCCAAGAACAGCACCGAATTTTTTCAGTTTTCCACGACGTTTGGTCAAAATTGCAGTTTCGTTATTTTTACAAAAATCAAAAGTTTCATTATATCCTACTAAAAAACATTCAGAATGTTCTCCAACTAATTTAAAGACATTGTTGGTTTTGAAAAGTTTTTGTTCGCGTCTATAGTTTTAGACAACAAAATTCATCAAGTTTCGGCACAAAAAAATCATTGCGGTCGCCATTTTGGCTAACCAAAACGATAAAAAAATAAAAATAACTTTACTAAATAATTAATTGGTTTGAGGCGTGACAAAAAATCGACAGGAAACGAAAAGTCATTAAAAAAAATTTCAACGAAAAATCTAGTCTCTTTAGCGTATTTACGATTTTTCTATAGTATAACTTTGTCTGACGCAATTTAAACCATCGCGAATCGAAAGAGCACACTCGGAAACATAGGGAACAGTCGTTCCCGATTTTTTTCTTCTTGAATTCATCATATGGCAACAGCGTAAACTCGAATGTCAAAATTGCGTCCTCTCGAAACTAATGGGTTAATTGAGTCGATTTGAAAATTGATGCTCTCTAGGGATTTTTCCATAAGTGAAGAAACCCGGACGTTGGGAAAAAGGACAAAAAAACGTCATATTTGAAATTATTGTGGATAGTGTATAAGGTATATTTTGCATTACAACATTTTGTTAAAGAAATTTCTAGCGGTTTATTCACACAGTTTAGCAACCATTCAGGTGCGCGCGTGCGCACCCACTCGTGATTTGCTAGCGCACACTTCTGCGTGTGCCGGTTGTTCACTTCCAGCATTCAACAGTCTGTATCGACACATGTCTTGAGTGACCAAAATCTTATAGGCTCAAAAGTTTTATCACTTCATTCCATCATTTTGATATATTAATTGTTTTATACACTTTTCTCACTTCATTTAGTTTAGTTATGTAGAGCTTTCGTGTTTCGTTGCATTTGTAAGGATTTGAATTTAGCGCCCTGCTCCCTCTCTATGGGCTACGCCTTCCAACTCGTCGTTTCTCCCGAACTGTCTCTCTCGGTGAGAATTGTAGAAGCGTCGGTGTGACTTTCTGGCTCCGAAACCGTCGAAGGGAAAACAACTCGACTCATTTTCACGAAGCCGGTACTCTTTTTCATTAATCCTGGGGCGTTATTGGGCTTGGCCTTCCCAATATTCATCCTCATCAAGAACCATCATTCGATATCGGTTTTTTTAGATTACGATCAACGATTCTTCCTGAGGTTGCCGGAGTACCAGAGCCAACGAGGGACGTCCACCCGCATCACGATATCGAGATAAGTTCACGCAAGAACGTTTGAGAAATCTTTCCTCCAAAATTTGTATATTGGCGTGAAGACGAGCGGTGTATACGGAAGTGTGTGTGTGTGAGTATGTTTGGTATGGTATTGAGCGAGCGAATATAGAGACGTTTTTGTTTATTTCGACGGATTTTGGGTTTTTTGGTTTTCGTCATTTCTTGTTGGCTATTATTTGAATTGTATTCTCATTGAATAAATGTTCACGCTTCATGATTGGAAAAGAAATATATATTTACACATTTCATATATCTTAGCTTAAGTTTTATAGTCATAGTTTCTTCTTTTCCTTTTTTTGTATTATTTTTTTTCGCGAGTGTTGTGTTATTTTTATACAAAGATGCCTCGAAGACTGCAACGGCCATTGCCTTTGTTAGAACGGATTAAGGACGGACGGGTATTCCAACTAAGTGGCAAATCTCGCGAGGGAACCATAATGTAAGTTAATAAAATTATTCACAATTTTTGGATTCAACAACGACTAATTTTGATTCTGCGTGATTGTACGTTGTTACGCGTTTCATCAAATGATTTTTTTTGTCTATGATTTTGAAAATTGTGCGAGATACGAAACATTCGCATGAAAAATAGAATTTGTTACTTCTTTATTTGCTGTTGATTCTTAATAATATTGCTGTACTGTTGCTTCTTGATAATATAATTGATTCATAAAAACAAATCATCGTGATAAATGTGTGTGTGTTGCTATAGAGAATTTCTGATAGCTAAACATCTTGCATTTTGTATTAAATGATTGTTTACTATCCTATTATAATGCATATTTTCAATTGTTCCATATTAAATATTTTGTTCATGTAAAGTCTTTGTTATCCGCGACAAACGTGATTTCGATGGTAAAAAATATGGTGGGTCAAACGATGCGAAGCTATAGAAAAAATCTCTAACCTTTGTAAATATTTTATAGTATCAATCCGAACGTTGTTGACAATTTTCGGTTTATTTTCCATCACATAACACTCTTGGATTCCTCGGCCTTTATTTCTCTTTTATTCTTCTTCCCTTTTTTCTCACCACTTTCACTAAAATATTGTCCTCTGTTTTTATCTATTTTCTACAGAACCGGAAAAAATTGGAACAGTGTCGATGAATTGTCACTTTCGCGATCTTTATAACCTCGTCATATATCTAGAGTCGCGGCAGCGACTCTGAGACAAGTACATTTATAAGATATGACGAGTTGCTGCCAGAGACTTTTTACCGGAGCGATAGCGTTTCCAATTGTTTTCGAAAATTTTCAAAATTTGTTTCTTCAATAATTAATTAACTATATCATTTCGGAGAATATTATACGTTGACATATTTTTTATTATTTTTTTTTTCTTTCGATTGCGACCTCTTCGAACTCTGTAGCTTGACGCGTTGAAGAGATATTAATTATTTATTTTTTAATTGCATCAAAAAATGGGTCGGATTTTCGCACACATTTTTGATGTTTATTTGTTTTATATCTAGTGACAAATCTGATGCCATAATACATTTTATATACCGATATATTTTTTTTCTGGTGCCATAATACCAATATATACCTATATATTTTCGTGTCGTATGACGTATGGTGTGTTGTTTATGCTGATAGATGATGAGGTTATAAAGATCGCGAATTTGACAGTTCACCGATATCCCGCTCGGTAGTACAAGTATATACCTACCATCCATAAAAAAAACTTAAAAAAATTTTTTTTTTAATTGTAAAAAAAATTATTTTATAAAAAAAAAATACAGAACAATTCGAAAAAAATTTCACAAATCTTGAAAAAACATTATATTAAAACAAAAACTAATCTGTATCTATTTTTCAAAGTGTCAAAAGAATTAAATAACAAGTAAAAAATAATAAACCGAAAAATCGCCCTTGAAATCATTTTGGAAACCGATGCCTCATTCTTCTTATTAGATTCGAACAGCTAAATCAACTGAAAAAAATTCTATCTAATTTACGTGCGGCATTAAAATTTATTATATTAATTCGAGGCCAAGTATTTTCTAATGAATTGAAAAAAGTTACCACTTGAATTACGTGCAGCATTAAAATTTATGATATCAATCGGTGGACAAGTATTTTATTAGTAACTCCAAATTTTGACATTATTAAATTCTTTTAAGAAGCTTTTAAATCCAAAAAAATCACATGAAAGCTAATCATATGTTACTCTATGGTGGCAGAGACTTATAGAAAAATCAATTCTTCTCAGACTTTCAGGATCCTCTGGTATTATGCACAAAATTCGACGTCGATTGGATCGATACAAATTATGTTTACATATGTGTTAAAAGTACTTGTCCGGCCCATCACTATTCATTTAAATAAAAATCTATCATGAAAAAATGGAATTGATGGCAGAATCCGGTAAAACTTTTATTGAAATGCGATTCATTATTAGTTTAATGTTCTTAATAATAGTATAGGTTAGTTCTTATTCCGAATGGAATTCGTTTGCTGGAAGAATAAGTGAGAAACAAAAATTGCCGTCATTGAATACAAACTGGAGAGTTATTTTTTAAACTTGAACATATATGTTATGTACAATTATTTTCATTTATCAATGGACAATAATATCCCTTGTATATTGCGAAACAATTTCTTTGCTTTTTTTATTAAATTAGTGCAATTACGTAAAAATTACTTGAAGATAATTCTCTCAATTCCCTCTGCATGGATACTTGTGATCCATCAGTTCTAGACAACCACTGATTATTATTGGGATGAACAATTTAAACGGAAAGTGATGGGCCGGACAAGTACTTTTAACACATATGTAAACATAATTTGTATCGATCCAATCGACGTCGAATTTTGTGAATAATACCAGAGGATCCTGAAAGTCTGAGAAGAATTGATCTTCTTATAAGTCTCTGCCACCATAGAGTAACATATGACTAGCTTTCATGTGATTTTTTTGGATTTAAAAGCTTCTTAAAAGAATTTAATAATGTCAAAATTTGGAGTTACTAATAAAATACTTGTCCACCGATTGATATCATAAATTTTAATGCTGCACGTAATTCAAGTGGTAACTTTTTTCAATTCATTAGAAAATACTTGGCCTCGAATTAATATAATAAATTTTAATGCCGCACGTAAATTAAATAGAATTTTTTTCAGTTGATTTAGCTGTTCGAATCTAATAAGAAGAATGAGGCATCGGTTTCCAAAATGATTTCAAGGGCGATTTTTCGGTTTATTATTTTTTACTTGTTATTTGATTCTTTTGACACTTTGAAAAATAGATACAGATTAGTTTTTGTTTTAATATAATGTTTTTTCAAGATTTGTGAAATTTTTTTCGAATTGTTCTGTATTTTTTTTTATAAAATAATTTTTTTTACAATTTAAAAAAAAAATTTTTTTAAGTTTTTTTTATGGATGGAATTATCAGCAAACGAGGGACCATCAATGTACTTGTCCCAACCTTTTTTTTCCTAGGGGAAGTTTATGGTTTGATATCACGTCTTTTTTCTCAAAAGTTCCTTATTTATGTTCAGTTGACTATAGGATTTTAGTTTGAATTTCTATGGATTATTCATGGTTTTCGTCTTATAACGTTGATTTCCACGAAAAAAGACCTATTTTTCGTCAAAATAGTACTGAAAATATTTCGTCACAGGTCTGTCCTTGGACTTTGGCAATTTTTTTCTTTGTACTCTGATATGTTTTGTCAATTAGAAACCCAAACGCACGGTCGCAAGCGGGTTGGAGGCCGGGATATGATTTTCGGCTTATAACGCTGGTTTCCACGAAAAAGGACCTATTTTGCGTCAAAATTTTACTGAAAATATTTCGACACAGGTCTGTTCTTGGACTTTGGCGCTTTTTTTCCTTGTACCCTAATATGTTTTGTCAATTAGGAACCAAAGAGCACGGTGAAAAGCGGGTTGGGGGCCGAGATATGATTTTCGGCTTGTAACGTTGGTTTCTACGAAAAAAGACCTAAATTTCGTTAAAATTGTACTGGAAATATTTCGTCACAGGTCTGTTCTTGGACTTTAGCGATTTTTCCCCTTGTCTTCTAATATATTTTGTCCATTGGGAACTCAAGAGCATGTAGCAATGCGTGTTGCGGGCTGTGATGTGATTTCCGGCTTATAACGTTAGAAAAAAGAAAGGAAAAGAGGAAAGACAGATCAAATTCAAGACACAACAAATCCAACAGAATTGGCCATTTGTAAATGTCGCGTTTGCATTCTGAGTCTAGACATTTTCGTGTCATCCAAAACGTGCCCCCGATTAAATATATTTCCAAAGTTTGCAAGTGGCCGCTGAGATCCAATTATCCACAGTTTGATAGTTGCCGAAAAAAGGTACCCCGAAACATTTATTATGTTAGAAGTCAAAGAAGCAAAAAAAAACTGAGCGTACTTAATTCAACAGACCAACGGAATTCAAAGACGTTTAAGGTACCTGCATTGGTTGTCGAGGTAAACAATTTCATTTCAGGATATTTTAGAAATAAATTTAGCAATTCAGAAATTTAGCATAGAATTTAGAATTTTTTTCGTTATTTCAATGCTAACTAAATGAGGTTATAAAGATCGCAAATGTTACAATTCACCGAAACTGTTCCAATTTTTTCCGGTTCTGTAGAAAATAAATAAAAGCAGTACAATGTTTTAGTGAAAGTGGTGAGAAAAAAGTGAAGAAGAAAGAGATAAAAACCGAGGAATCCAAGAGTGTTGTGTAATGGAAAAAAAACCGAAAATTGTCAACAACGTTCGGATTGATGGTAAAAATATTTAGAAAGGTTAGAGATTTTTTCTATATATATATCTTGAGATGTAGTCCGGATTCTGAAACATTAGAAATAAAAATCCACACCTCCGCTCTTTCTCATCAGCTCTCTCTGATTGTATCATCAAACTTGTCGATGTTTGTTTTTGCAGAATATCTAAAGACGCGGCATCGTCTTGTAATAAAATAACGCAAAACAGGAATGACGAAAAAGAGCCAGGGACTACAAAAATATAGAAAGGCAGTATAATCGCATTGTCTGTAAACGCATAACAGACTATTCGAAAGTGCTTGATTACAAAATTTCTATTGGCAAATCGAAACTGAGGCAATCAGTATTTTTTTCATTTTGCATTGGTGGAAATTTTTTCATCAAAAAGACTAAATTGATAATTACGGAGAGTTTTCACTTCAATTCCAACAAAGTAAAATTTAAGTTCG
This sequence comes from Venturia canescens, assembly GCF_019457755.1. Classification (NCBI taxonomy): domain Eukaryota; kingdom Metazoa; phylum Arthropoda; class Insecta; order Hymenoptera; family Ichneumonidae; genus Venturia; species Venturia canescens. The sequence continues at coordinate 15,766,815 of NC_057423.1, read as the reverse complement.
AAATAAAATATGTCCGCGTGTGTGTATATGTGTGTATTATAGGGTGGTTGTTATTTGGGGTCTTTTAAAACAATGCTTAACCCTCGACCATGCGGGTTGAAGTTTTCCGTTTAAAATACATGGAATTTTTCTGCGTCTGTGGTCACGATTTCACTGTGGGCCTGAATACGTTTGGAAAATCTTGAAATTTTCAGAAATTATTTTACAAGCATGTTGCTACACGGAAAAAAATTTCAAAGCCCCTATCCTTAAAATGTTGTATAGCATCATCATACTAACCCATTATTGCGCAAAACGACATTTTTGGACACACAATTTCAAGTACGCAGTTTTGACTGACAATGAAAAACAAAAGAAAAATTCTCCAAAATCTAATATAGGGGTTTTTGAGGGTGCTCTTTCAGAACCTGGCGTTTATTTTTTAAAATTAAATCAAAATCTTCATTGTTTTTGCGTTTTGAATTGGAAAGTCAAAAATTTTGAACGTTTTTGTCCCTCAAATCGATTTCCGTTACTGTTGCTGCACTCAAATAACCATATTAAGGCCAGCAAAAGTGTTTTCAATGTCTGACCTTTCCGGAACATTGGTTATAACCAGTATTTTTCTCGAAAGACTCAACAAAGAAATGTAACAGAACAAAAAGTGTTGAGAATCATCTAAAGAATACGCCTGATTTTTTTCAAAAATTTTCTAGCTAGTTTTGTATTTTTCAATTTCGATTAATTTTGTAAAATTTTTGCAGTTCTGAAAAGATTCACACGCATTCTTCGGATGATTCTAAACAATTTTTGTTATATAATTTTTTTGTAAAGTTGAAACTTTTTGAAAAAAAAATTATTTTCCATCGAATAATAAATAGGTTCATAATTTTCTTCTTAAAAAGTTTCAACTTAAAAAAAAAAAATTATATAACAAAAATTGTTTAGAATCATCCAAAGAATGTGAATCTTTTCAAAGATTTTAAATATTTTAAAAATTTATCGAAATTGAAAAATACAAAAATAGCTAGAAAATTTTTGAAAAAAATCACACGTATTCTTTAGAAGATTCTCAATACTTTTTGTTCTGGAACATTTCTTTGTTATGTCAAGACTTTCGAGAAAAAAAATCATACAGATTTTCATCATGCTGTTTTGCAAAAGCCGCTATTATGCAAAAACTGAGTAAGAAAAAAGTGTTTATAACCAGTGTTCTGGACTCGTCAGACCTTAAGAACATCTTTGCAGGCGATAATATGGTTATTTGAGAGCAGCAACAGTAAGGGAAATCGCTTTGAAAAAAAAAATGTTAGAAAATCTTGACTTTTCAATTAAAAACGAATAAATAATGAAGATTTTGATTTAATTTTACAAAATAAATGCAAGATTCTGAAAGATATTGAAATGACGGCAATTTTTACTACACGTTTTCTTCTTCAAACTAATTTTATTCGTTATAGCAACTAATCTATTCTATTACTGAAGATATTCAGCTGATAATAAATCGCAATTCAATAAATTTTCGAGCAGATTCGTCTGTACAATTTCGTTTTTTTATGGTCACGTACACAATTGCACTTTGTTGAAATCGACATTAAAAAATAAGTGCGACACGGGCATTTCTTGAAATTCGATGAAAAGTGATGGGCCGGACAAGTACTTTTAGCACATATTTAAACATAATTTGTACCGATACGAAATCGACGTCGAATATTGTGAATACCAGGGGATCCTGAAAGTCTGAGAAGAATCAATTTTCTTCTAAGTAAGTCTCTGCCACCATAAAGTAACAAATGACTTTTACCTTCGATGCGATTTTTTTTTGGATTTGAACGTTTCTCAGAACAATTTCATATTGTGAAAAATTATGTATTATATACTAATAAAATACTTATCCTCCGATTGATGCCATAAATTGTAGTGCTGCACATAACTCAGATGGTAACTTTTTTGATTCACTGGAACTTTCTCAAGTTCCGGGTGCTTCCCGTAAGAATGAATTTCTCACGTCTTATTTGAATTTTTTTTTTCCTTTACAATATAATTACAGATTTGTATTTTTTTTAATATAATATTTTTTCATGATTTGTGAAAGTTTTTCTTAATTGTTTTGTTGAAATTATTTACAGTTGGTTTCGTAATTTTTTTTACATACCATTATGTTTTGAATTTTTTTCACTCGTCATCCGATGTACTCGTCACTTTTGCATTTATTTGACCACGTTTTGTTCCTTTGAACCAAACGTTTTTCACGCATTACCATGATTTAACAGATTCATTTTTTTATTCATTGCGTTTGAAATGGTTTTTTTTTTATAACCTTCAGTAATGAATTGCTCATTTGAAGCAAGTTTCGAGAGAACAGATCGAACAACTTCTTATAAATCATCGTGCATTCGTGTTTTGAACTACATGAGTGTCACATAGGGTTTCACTGAGACTACTGTCCAGGTGACATCAAACATAAATGTACTTGTCTCCAATTTTTTAACAGTCGTAATACACCTTTTCACTAATAATTCCACATTTGCAGTTTGCAAAGTGAGAATACTCAACATACACGTCATTTCTTAAGTATTGTTGTCAAAATTTGTGTTTGCCTACGGCATTCTGAAGATTCAACTTTTCATATTATCAGCAAAAAAAGCATCCAAAGACTTTTTGGAACAAAAGTTTCAAAATTTATTACTCGACAGAACACGTGGAAAAAGAATAACTACACTTATATCAAGACCAGAAACTGTTTTAAGAATCTGATGTACAAAATGAGCGATTGATGATCACAGTTGGAAACCTCTTAAATCACGTTACCACAATCATCATGAAGAAATAGTAGAAAATCATAGGACACATATTAGGCAACCAATTAATAATATGTATCGATCCGCTGCAAACCGATGGAGTGACAATAAGGATCGGAAAGAGCAGAGCCAAACTTAATAGGAAGCAAAATATGGGAATATTCAAAAATAATGATGACACAAGAAATAAATTAGAAAACATTTATTCGATTGGAGTTTCTCACATTATATATACTAACAGTTCCGTTCGCTCTTGTTTTATTAATTATCAACCATAATATTTCATATCGCAAAAAGAAAATTTGACGTTATAGGTTGACGTACGTTATAATAAATATTATAATAAATTGTAGATAAAAACCCTTTTCTTCTAAGAATATTTACGACAGGTTTCATCGTTTTAGTGAATACATAAGGGGCAGTGGATAGCCCGAAAGGTAAACAGGTAAATTGGTAGAGTTGTTCGTTAAAAGAGAATCTTAAATATTTCCTATGTTTCTCATTTATTCGAATCAGATAGTATGCATCTTGTAAATCGAGAGAGGCCATGAAAGCGTTTGGAGTTAATAAGTTTTTTGCTGATCTGATATCTTCCATTTTGAAGTGCGGGGTTTTAGATACTCGTTAAGATTTTTCAGATTCAAAATAAACCTATACGATCCATCAGTTTTTTGTTTAAGGAAAAATGAAGATAAAAACTGGTTTTATTTATTGAAGAAAAAACTAAGTCTTCCGTCTATGGCTCCTATCTGAATCATTTTTTCGTCGACTCTTTTTACGACGACTTTTCGCAGTTGAAAGTCTGGGGGGGTCGATACGG